>NC_065522.1:17661999-17761429 GCF_006386435.1 Epinephelus moara
TGGCGCTATAACAACAGAAAAATGCTTGCACAGAAAAATGTGACCGATCGCTGTGGCTCCCCCTGTGGCTGAATGTTTGTTTTTTCTAATTTTTGGTATGACTAAGTCATGGTATGGTATGCTGTACATAATCATGGAAACTGTCAGTGTGTCATTCTGTCTGTCCCATGTTTTTCTACTCACTGACGTGGTCAATCTATGTGAAACTGCACGTAGGCATTGAGGATTGGCATAGGTAGAAGGTGACAATGCTACCAATGGGTATGGACTAGTATATAAAAACACTTTCATTCACTCCTTCAACAAGTCTTTTTTTTTCGCACTGAGTGGCCATGGTTTCATTGTTTTACTGTCATTAACACACCTCAGTATTGTCTGAGCAAAGATGAATGAGACTTTTTTGGACAGTCTAAATCTGGGGTGTCAAACATACGGCCCGGGGGGCAGAACCTACCTGCCAAAGGGTCCAATCCAGTCTACTGAATGACCTTCCACAACTAATACTGACGCACTTGTGAAGGCTTGAAGGTGCCAGGTTTCAGGAACAAGTTAAACACTGAGTAGCTTTCTTTATGTAAGATGCTGCTTCAGAGCCTTTTCACCCTGACCATAATGGAGTTCTTTTCTTTCACTGTAGTTTGGTGTGGTGGTGTCAGGATTACGATACAGGAGTGTAAATGTACAGAAAAAAGCACATGAAATGCCAGTGAGTAGTAGTCTGTGGAAAACTGAGAGATATTGTTAAAATTGCAATTAGCCTTCTGGAGACATCGAAGGCTGTTTGTCATTTGTTTTGTAAATGGTTAAACGTTTTTAAAATGTACTTCTTTGAACAAACTAAAATGACTTGACACCCCTGGTCTTAATGCACTTCAGTGAGTCAGCCAAACAACAGTGCAAAGGCATCAGTCAACCACGAGTCACTCTCAACAGTTTTATCTCACAACATCTTGATGCAGCAGAATTGTCTCAGGGCTGAAGTGGACCACACCAGTAGCACTGACAGTGACCACAGAGAGCAGAGCTACATGGCTCCTCTTCACTCTGTGAAATACAAACAAACCAATTATGAGGGTAAGTCCAGATGCAAAGTTGCAAGCGTTGCACTGTGTGCTCATCTACCCTCACACTTACAAGGATAGGTTCGTATGGAGTCTGTCTTGATACAACGCTCAAATGTCAACATGTATGTTGAGAGATACTGGTAGTAGTGATTCCTTTATTCATTTATTTGTGGCTGTCTGCCATCATATCAGAATTTTCAGCCAGAGACAGTTTATTAGGAGCTCTGTTGGAATACTGTTCTGCTCTGTTATTCAGAGCACCACACTCTCGGATTGCAAATCATCCTCTGGCACATGTTGCCCAGTGCAACAGCGTGGCTCATTGATGTGATGTTAGTGTTTGCTCAATAATGGAGCTCTGTGGCACGTTAGAGGAAGAAGATATATCAAATAATACTTGTCAGTCGGATACATTCAGTTTTGGTTTTGGTCTTTTTATAGGATTTATTGACAATAAGAAAAACATATGCATTAATTTTGCTAGCATTATTGTTTGTAATGAAGATGTTAAAGTCCCATGAGCTTTGACAGTCTGTGAGTGGCTTTATCTATACATCAAGTTCAGCAGCAAACACCCATTTCAACCACAATATACGCAGGAAAAAAATGACAGATTCTGACGTAGAGATGATTTTCAGTTAACCTGTGGTTGAATTTATTGTATGCTGCTGTCAATCAAAAGTTATAACCAGAAGGATGTCATGGCTTCTCATGAAAAGGGCTATAAATGAATAGTGACAGCAAGTTGTGTGTGAGTGTGTGAGATAAGATATAACTTTAATATCGTCCAAAAGGAACCTGATAGTGATTCATACATTTACTGACTCACGCTCAAATTTGTGGCTATGATTCCAGTTATGTTGTTATAAAATCTCCAGCAGGTTTCCCGTCATTTCACACTGCTGACAGACACAGAAATAGTACTTTTATTTTAACCTTTAACATGAATCCACTCTCTCTACTCTGCACTCTGGAGATACCCTCAAGGTTTCGGTGCATCTGGTGTACGCAGTCGTCTGTGTATGTGTGTGTGGCTGCAGAGGTTTGGGAGTGAGTGCCAGTGCCTTCAGGGTGTCCTCATAAACAGTGTGTAATCTCCCATCAGTCGTGCTCACTCAGAGTTATATAACCAGAGTACAGTGGGAACTTCCAGCTGCAGGTTCAGCTACAGAAATGAGTTCTGAATTACTGGGATCATGAAGTACCAGTGACTGTTAATGTACTCTGAATGTGAGCGTCCAGTAAAATTCTTTGCTCATAATTTTGGTGTTAGCTCTGTCAGATAGTGCATGACCAGTTTCTTTCTTATGCAGTGAAACATAAATGTTCAGCTGGTTTGGAGACAGAAAAAAGTAGAAAGTGTTTCTTTCTTGGCTTAAAAATATGCTGAATATATCTGCATGATAATTTGCCATGATTATGTATCCGTTAGGCTGTTAGCTGAGTTGTGGCTGCAGAGCTGTTTTTGAGTGCTGCATGTGTTTAATCTTGCAAGTTTAAAATGTTTGCATAATTTAGACCTTAATTTTTACATATTGGTGGCCATTAGTGTGCTTGGAAATGATACTGTGTTTGTCATTGCCCTCAATATGTGAGAGATATTCTGTAGCTACTCTGCACAGATTGTTAACCCTTTGAAACCTGGAGTGACATCACTTTTCTTGTGCTGCTTTCAGATGCCTTTCGCAAGTATTTAAACCTTTGAGACTTGAGCAAATTGGTGCGATTTCTTTAAAAACCATGGGAAAAAAGGCATTTACCAACTTGGTAAGACATTGAAAAAGATAAAATAAAATAAAATAATAACGGCTTTAGAAAATTATTTAAAAAAAAAAAAAAAAAAAACTAGGGAAAATTTTCAATTAGGCCTATTATAATTTTAACTATAAATATTACATTTTAAAATTATGCTACAGAATTATTATAATTTTAGGCATTCTTTTTCTTGTTTTTCTTGTTTGATAGTTGTTTTATCTTTCTTTCTTTTTCTCTCTTTTTCTCACTAATTTACTTGATTTTAATTTTCTCTTTTTTACTAATGTCTTTCTTTTTTTTTGTTGCTCATTGCCTTCCTCCCATATTTTTAAAAGAAATCAAGCCAATTTGCCCAGGTTTCTAAGGGTTAGAGCTCTCAAGT
This sequence comes from Epinephelus moara, assembly GCF_006386435.1. NCBI lineage: Eukaryota > Metazoa > Chordata > Actinopteri > Perciformes > Serranidae > Epinephelus > Epinephelus moara. The sequence goes on from NC_065522.1 coordinate 17,665,201, forward strand.
TAAGTTTTTATAAACATCATTATTCCAGCGTGTTTACCCAGAGAGAATTTTCTCACCACTTGGAAAAGACAGTGATTTGCTGTAAGTTAGTTTTGAGGTTATACAGCAGTGATCCTCCTTCTTCCAACATGGCAGCCTGACAGGGGAAAGACTTTGGCATATTTTGACACCAGAGCTACAACAAAAGTAGCTTAATGTTTCACAGATTTTGGTTTATCAATTATTTTGTTTTTCCAGCTAAGAGATGGCAGATAATAAAACAGTTTTGTCAGTTGTTGTGTTGCTGTCACTGGTCAGGTGCTAGTGGTAGCCCCGGGGGCATCACAGAGTGTTGAATATTCAAGTTGGAGAAGGAGAGCGGAGTTACTTTAATACTATACTTATGTTGCAGTCATGTGAAGCCAATAAAAATTGGAAAAATGAGTTCCTGACTCGGATAATGCACATAAACAACAACTCGGAATGTCGGCAAAAGTTTGACGCTTGACTTGCCAGCTTTAACATGGCAGATAAAAATAAAAGTTTGGTTGATGGTATAAATCTTTTATTGCACTTGCATTATTGTTTGCGGTACCAAATCATTACAGACCCAACAAACATTACTGACGACTTATATTCGACAACAGAATTGGTGCCAAAAGCATGCTAACAGATTCCTTGTTGTCTTTAGCCGCCATGTCAAAAGTTGAGAAGTTTGTCACGTAAACATAAGATGGTGACCATTGAGGGTGAGAAGTGTCCATCATCTCACACTCAACTTTTGGACCAATTCAAGTGCGCCAGTAGTACGCTGCATTTTCCCATACTATGCAGTGTGAGCGAACTTAGCGCCCTTGTGCACTCAAAATATTAGTACTGAAGTAAGCAATTTAAGACACAGTGTTTCTTTAGGCCTACAACAATGATAAATGAAAATTAAAAGTTAAGAATAAATTTAAATGATTTCCAAATTATATTTTTTGTCAAACCCAAAGGGAGCCACTGCAGAGGGGCTAAAGAACTGCATGTGCCTGTGGAGCCACAGGTTGCCTTCCCCTGACGAGTTGGGAGTCCCACGTACATGTCCTGCTGCTCACTAGAGCGACAAATTAATTTGCAACTGAAAATAGCCTCCGACAAATGCTCAGGTTCCTCCGGGTTTAGGAATGTTTTCTAAAAAGAGAAATCTCCATATTTACAATTGGTATTTATAAAGATTTATGTCTTGATCAGAAGCAATGGGCTTGGGGCTGTACCACATTCAAAAATACAGAATGATGCCAACCTTATCTTTTAAGCTTAAAAGAATTAATTAGTTAATTAATTTCTGTCCTCCTTTTGGAGTCTCCTCCTTCCTCTTTGTCTCCATTCTTTTAACTAACTTGTTTTCTTGACTTCCTTTTTCACCTGAACTTTTCACCTGACACTGTCAGTGCTGCTATGAAAGCTGAGTGATGAGAGCAGAGTTACCAAAGTGCAGAGTTGGGGATGTGGTCGGGAGGCTTGTTAATCAGTAGCTGATCATTCTCGACTCCAGAGAGGATAGATAACATCTGTGTGGTTTCAACGTGTGCATGCATGTGTTTGTAGATGCAGGACATGGTCACTTAGTTAAACCCACATTTGCATGTTTGTAGGTGTTTGCGTGAGCGGATCACTGCTGTCCTGGGACGACCTTGTTTTTGAATTACGACAGGAAAACCACAGGATTCCCACTTCTTAACCCCGAGAGTGTTTAGTCGTGTAAATCTGAGGCTCGGAGCGGGAAAGCAAACAGTGGAAACATGGATAAGATACTTTCCGTTTTTTATTTTCTCCCTCCTCTCACTCTTTGTGTTTATACTGTGTGAAGTGAGTCAGAAATTCAGTCATTAGAGAACCAGACTTTATTTTTTTTTCACACTGTAACTACTTGATATTATTGTTGGCGTCTCTGCGTTTCCCCTCGGTCTTCTTACCTCACTCATGGAAAAACAGTGCAAGGTAAAGAGAGGCATTGTCATTCCGTCTGTCCGCACGTATCCATCTTCCTGTATATGTACATGTGTGTGCTGTCAGCGTTTAGGACTTCATGATGGATCCTCTGCTGGTCGGCCACAAGCATCAGCATCTGGCTGATTTACTGACTTCTGGAACTGGTGGATCACTCTAGACCTCGGCCAACACGGCAGGCTGTCTCTGACACTCCCTGAGATCCTGACAGTAGCACAGCCATGTGGCTTTCGGGAGCTCAGTCACAAGCCTCGTCAGGGGAGCAGTAACACTGAGGTGTCCTTGAGAAAGCCCCTGACTCTCATTGTCATCATTCTGGGTTTTGTTGTAAATTTTTCTGCATGAGTATGAAGCAGGACAGAGTTAAAAACCAGTGGTGGAAAACATCTAGTAGCAATTCCCCAGTGCTGGAACACTGTTAGCAATGTGGAAACCAAACGGCTTTTGGTCTGATGATGATAAGTCTCTGGGGGCAAAAGTTTGGGAGATCCGGTGTCGCAATCAGATATGCAGATCCAAGACTTCCTCCTCCATGTGCTGGTCACTTCGGCTAATCTCTATAAACCGATATCTGTATATAAATTCAACAAAAGCTAATGGAAAGCCAAGATTGCATCCCAAGACGTAATTGGTTAATACTACTCAGGCTACAAACGGACCACAAATGAAAACCAAAACCAAATCTTGTCCTGTTGCCCACAGATTCAACATACTTACTGTAAGGCAGTTCACAATAGTTAAGTTTGTACCCCCTCTCTTCCCTTACAAATGTGTTCCTTGTTGCCAGATGTAACGTGTTGATTGGTTAGCTGACGTGACAAGATTACGTATGAAGATAGCAACTTTTCACAGGAGTCAGTAAGAAAAGGTTGAATGGTGTTTGTGGCTCATTGCATGGACAGTGCTAGCTCGCTGTTCTGTGCCTGAGCTCGAGTCCGCAACCCTGCAGAGTTGCCATCACTGATGTAAATGGCTGTATGTTCAGTACTCACCTGAAGTTGAGTAAAGTGCTGAAACCGAAGATTCCTTGTCGTATGTAGTGATTTCCACCCACGTTCATGCAGACGGAGGAGCCTTGCTTACTTCAGAAGCAGAGGGCATGACATTATAGGGAATCTGTTTGTAGAGATTACAGTTTGAAGTAAAAGTTTACCGAAAAAAAGTATAAAGGTATTAGCATTAGAATTTAGTAAAAGTACTTCATTTTGAATGGACTTTGACTTGTGACAGTATTTCTTAGGGGGGTAACAATACACATGTTCATATAGACCTTTCGGTGCAAGACTTTCAGTTTGGTATGCATTACGAACCGAACGATGCATTGAACTATCCTATTACATTTGGAAAGTAAAAAATACAGCTTAAACTGTATTCAATGTAATGTTCTCAGTGCCACTGTGCTCAACAAGGCAGCCCAAACAAACGCACATGCAACATGCTGTCCGCCCCCCTGACCCCCAAACCAAAACATCCTACACACTGGGAGGCAGCTACGCTAAGCTAGCTTGTTGCAGTATGGTTAGCAAGATGTCAGTGGCCGATGTTTTTCTGTTGTGTCAAACCAGCCTAAAAAGCCATGTGACACAAATGATGTAAAATACACGAATTTAGCGAGTAGTGCAACTCGCATCATATGCTTATTCACGAAAGTGGAAAAATCTGAACTGTCGATCCGCAAGAGCCAATTAGCATTGAGATCCTGACGCCGAGGACATATGGCGGAAGTTCATTCATCGATTCCGCAATTTCATGCGCATATGAAGTGAGTCAGCAACAAATATTCTAACGTTCAAACTTGCGCAAGAAACACGTCACTAAAATTCATATTGCGTTTAGTGTCAGCACAACATGAGATTCTCATGATGTGTTCAAGGTAATTTTGTAAAATGTAGTTTTTAGTGAGAAACTTGAATAAATACAGCTGTTTGAAGGAGAAATTTGTTTATGTTATAAAATAGATATTAAAGAGGGCATTATGGTATATTACATATATATATTGTAAAAAGGTGTTTGAAGTAGTAGTTTTTCATGTGAAAGGTTATATTAAAGGTTTCATAAATACCTATGGTTGAATTTGTATTCATTAAAGATAGTGTATGGAAATTTCTTTTTTATAATCAGCTGAATTTATGTGCTGGTAAGAAGACATCCCGTCAGTTGGGTCCCTCAGATATAGCTCATAATACTTTATGGTGTTAGTTTTCATTAAAAATGAATTAATGTAACAAAAAATTTGATTATAAAAAAGAAAAAATGTAAAAATCAAGGACATTTCTCTGTCATTTCCACTTTTTGCTGTCTCAAAAATGCACCGTACCGTGACACCACTGTATCGAACCAAATCGTGAATTTTGTGAACCCTTGCCCCCTGGTATTTGTACGCTGTGATGCATTCTCTGCTGCTGTTCAACGTTTGAATACATTCTATGCTTTAAGGCTAAAGTCTGACGAAGTTTTAGTGCTGAAGAAAGTTTCTGACAGTCCTTTGCAAGAGTCATGTTTTAGACTGTAATAATTTAGCAATTGAGCTACCTTGAAAATTAAATGAAACAGAAAGACATGACTGTACTGTATGACGACATGATCTTAAATCTTGCTTCAAGCTGTGCTGACTAAACTCTGCTGTAAGCAGTTTCCTTTGGTCTTAAGAGGATTTGCTGTAGCCTCAGTCATTTCAAGTTAATGTTATCTGGCCAAAAATCCACTTCTTAATGTGACTTAGTGTTGTTGCACAAGCAGCAGGCAACTTGTCAAAGACGAGGACAGAATAAGAGCGGAACTTTCCAGGAGTTTATTCTGAGAGACGGGATGAAGAGGTGTTGTATTCAGATAGCTTTAATGCAGATGTTACAGTTTATGGTAGTCTCTAAAGGTGTTTGGGAAATGCAGGAAATCGCCATATGCTTAAGAGGATACAATAGTTTAAGAACAAAAAATCTAGATTAAAAAGTGAATTTCATGAATTTAAGATATCACATGACAGTTATTACATGACATATTGGGTGACACAGGATACGCCAGACAGCAGAGCTCCATCTTCAAAGCTCTGGCTGGCATTTTTTTATCATATTTCCTGTCTTTTCCCTGTAGAGGAATCCCACCCCGCCCCCCAAATGGTGCCCTCATCCCAGCACCACTTTCATCCTAAGATGAATGGTCATGTCCGGTGGTTGGCAGGGTCAGTGCTGTCGCCATGGTGACACTTCCCTTTGTATTTTTGACTTCAGTTATCAATGATACCTAATAATATAGAACACTTTCTAATTACTCTGCATGCTTGTGTCCTATTTCATTTTTTTTAAATGTTCAATTTTTTGGTGACTTAATGGAGACTTCCTCACATTGAAGCGCACTCTACACCGTAGCCTGACGTACATCTCTCCAGAAATGTAACTATAGGTTGCGGCAGCGCAGACCTCCTGTCATTTTTTGTAAGCTGAAACCATTTCCCTCAGTAGAAACGAAACTTTTATTTACTTTAATTTCACAGATAAGAAACAATAAATTGTGGAGACAACTAAGCCTCCACAAAATAGCACTTAAAGTCTTGTGTCTGATTTATCCTGCCTTCAAATGGGTAGAGGAAATCTCTGCTAGTCGGTAGGCTAATTTATACAATGTAAAATGCCATGGGCTTGCGCTAATAATGCTAGCATGATATAATGGTTTGGAAAACATGCTTAGTGTAAGACAGTTGCTTTGTCGCTGAACCTTGAACCGAATTTTGTAACGTTACCTTTGTTAAATGTTACTGTTGTCCCTGGCTTCATGTGAGTAGAGGAAAAATCTGCTAGCTGCCAGGCTAACTTACACAATGTAAAATGCCATAGGCTTGTGCTAAAAACGTTAGCATGTTGTATTTGTGGGGAAAATGTGTCCAGATAAAGACAAGTGTTTGTCTGTGAATGCTGCGAGTTATAGTGAAGCTGATTTGTGTACTTGTGTTTGAAATTGTCTCTATTAAGCCATGTTTAATGTGTGTTTAATGTGTGTTTTGAATCAACTAAACTTTACAGCACTTCAGAGAAACTCCGCCACTGACTAGTGTTTTGTAGTTGTAACTGCAGAGTGATACTACACACCACCACACAAGTATAAATGCTCACAACAGTGTTGTGCGTAGGCTATGACATAGGCTCTGGGTAGAGCTGACACACAAGTATAAATCCCTCTTTACACTGTGAGTGCAGGCTGTATTGTACAGTGTTACCCAATATTTTTGTATCAGTATTTCATTGGCTATAAATTTCAGTACACTAGTCAGGACCTGCTTTGCATTTTGAATTAGGGTTAGGGTTAGAATTACATTTGGTTAACACCATTTTTCCTTGCAAAAGTGTTACAATACAAGAGTAGGCTGCTTGTTTGCCCTATTCTCCGTGCTTCTTTTATTTCCTTTCCCCTACTTCTCTGGTGCATATCTGTCGCAATAAATAAAACAAACTCGGAAAAGCACACAGGATCAAAGGAAGTTAAAAAATGAATTTCTCCTATAAACTTACATAGAGGAAATGCTGTCTGACAGAAATAAAGAATCGTTGTACTCTGTCATGCTACAGAACATCTCCACAACAACCAAATGTATGTAGTATAGCAACAAAAGCAGATGGTGATTACATCACATCTCTCGCTCCTCGGCCCTCTGGGAGGGGAAAACGAGAGAAGGACAAACGAACATGCTGCTGATTAATGGCTCACTTTCATGTAAGCATACTGGTTCATTTTCAGCTTTTTTAACTTGATGTTTACATCTTGTACATTGTAATTCAAGTATATACAGTTTTTTTCAGTGTGTTTTTTGCAGATCCTTGACCTCTCAATAATCATCCTGAATTGAGGCAGACATTCTTCCTGTAATCTGATTTAAAAATAAGTGTAAAAATGCAGAGAATGCATTGAAAGATATGTCTGTGTTGCTGCTCTAAGAAAAGTCAGAGTGGAATTTCGATCTTTACCTGATAACGATAAATTAGCATTTGACTTTGTGACCCTCTGTTGGTGAATCATTTGCTTTGTGTCCTGGTCAGGGTTTTAATCTAACATCACAACACTTTGGCTCAAGGCCAGAAAAATGCTGGCGTTGAAATAATGTGGTACTTTTAAAGTGGCTGCAGAGGTGGTGTCTTTCCTCTTCTCTGGGGAGGTCAGAGGTCATGGTCAGCTGCAGACTACTGTCAATGGAACTGAGCCTTGTTTCTCAAAAGCATCTTCCTTCCAAGCACCAAACAGCAGACAGACATGGTTAGTAACTAGCTGGTGAACAGAGTGGAGCATTTAGCAGCTAAAGTGTCTGATATTTTCTTTAGAAGTTGGTGGAAATCAAAAACAGAGCTAAAAAGAAAACTGAATGACTTAAATTTGTGAGGTGGCAAGAAACATGACGGCTGAATGATAACTTGGCTCTGTCACTGCTAGATGTGTAAATAAGCAACTGTTTGTTAACAAGCTTGCCGCATCAGTTTGCTATAGTTTACTACATCAACTTAAGGGCCCTGACACACTGAGGTGGTGGTCGGCCGTCGGTCAAAGTTGAGTTGTTGCTGGTGGGGAGCTGCAGAGTGTGTTGGTTGGCCATTGGCTGTAGTCTTTGCAGTATGTTCATGTGCAACTTTTGAGCTGAGACTCAGGCGGCTCGATGTGTGCGGTGTTTTCATCAACGCTAGTTTTCTGATGTGGGTTTGGTGCGTCTGAGTGATATACCAGTGTTTCTGTTGCCACCAAGTGATTAAAAAAAGATGTTGCAGGTTCGACAGCCTCATTGGTAGAAAAATGTTGGCATTGTGTGTTTTTGCAAACCATAGATACAATACATTTGCATGATATTATGTAGCAGATATGTCGAAACGTAATGTTTCAACAACGCTGTGGTTAATGCGCAGTTAGGTTTAGACAGAAAGAGCACTTGGTTTTGACTACAAAAACATCATATTTTGGCTTGAAATACCTGCTATTGGGGGCACAATCCCAGCAGGAAAAGCAGCAATGTCTCAGTCAAAAAAACAACTGCTTTTGAACCACTATCCTGGCAGGAAATGCAGGAAATTCTTTATTCACAGCAACTGCTTTTTATGGTATATCCCTACTAATGGGTTGCTACCTAAAATGCCACTGGAAAAACACTGAGGGGTCACTACAAAATACCCTTGTCTAGAGCCTAAAAAAAAACAATAGAAACACACTAACAGGTTGCTACAAAACACCAACATTTGGAGCCTTAAATGTTGCTGGAAAAATACTGAGAGGTCACTAAAAAACACCCATGTTTAGAGTGTTAAAACACCCTGATTGAAGCCTGAAAAGCTGATAGAAATGCACTGACCGGTTGCTACAAAACACCCATGTTCGCAGCCTTAAATGTTGCTGGGAAAACACAAACAGGACACTACAAAACACCCATGTTTAGAGCACTAAAAGCTGCTGGAAAAACACAGATGGATCCAACACCCCGATTGGAGCCTAAAAAGCAGGTAGAAACACACTGACAGGTCACTACAAAACACCAACATTTGGAGCCTTAAATGGTGCTGGAAAAATACTGACAGGTTACTACAAAACACCCCTGTTTGGAGCCTAAAAACTGATAGAAACACACTGACAGGTTGCTACAAAACACCAACATTTGGAGCCTTAAATGTTGCTGGAAAAATACTGACAGGTCACTATAAAACACCCTTGTTTGGAGCCTAAAAACTGATAGAAACACACTGACAGGTTGCTACAGAACACCAACATTTGGAGCCTTAAATGTTGCTGGAAAAATACTTACAAGTCACTACAAAACACCCATGTTTGGAGCCTAAAATGAAGATAGAAATACACTGACAGGTCACCACAAAACACCTACGTTTGAGGCCTAAAAAGCCAATGGAAACACACAGAAAAGTCATGAGAAAACAACCACATTTGGAGTCTTCAAAGTTGCAGGAAAAACACGAGCAGTTCATTACAAAAAACTCATGTTTGGAGCCTAAAAAGTTGTTGGAAAAACAGCAATAAGTCCCTGAAACACACTGTTTAATTGTTTGTTAATCTCATACAGTGGTCTGCCGTGGTCTGCAACTTGGCAGGCATCTCACCTCGATGACACGCCATCCACCATCCCCTAAGCCTCCTAATAACAACGTCAGCTCATATATTATGTCATGCTGGAAATGTTGATACAATTTGTATTAAGTGTGGGAATGTAATGTACAATGCCAACATTTTCTTCTGGGGTTTGATGTTTAGAATGCTTAGATGTAGAGACGTTTTGTTGTCTTGTGTTACCCTTCAAAAAAGTTACATCAATGACCCTTCAAGTGGACAAAAATGTCCATTTTCTAGAAAGTGTCCTAACAAATCCAAATCCCAACTTTCAGCATGAAAATCCATTATTTGAACCTGTAATGCATTTTTATCCTATCCATGGCCCTTCAAGTGGACAAAAATGTCCACCTGTCATTTAGCCATTTGTTATTGTTGCTATACCATCCATTTATCATGGATAGGATAAAAATGCATTACAGGGTCATATAATGGATGGAAGGTTGAGTGCATTCTTACTCCCTCTATCCACCCCAACCTTCTATATGTGGTATTGAGGCTGATTATCAACATCATTAGGACAATCTCGCGCAAAGACGAGCACACACAGATTTACTAGTCAGAATATAAGAGCGAGTGGGAATCTATACAAGATGTCATATATGTGGGAATGATACAAATTAGGTACATACGAACACACACAAAGTATATTCTGCGTCTGCTGTATTTCATAAAGATTTTTTACATTTTTGGAACAAAGGCTCCTTGAACAGGACTGAGATGCACTCAACACATGCATTATTATGTTAAATTAAAACATAAAAAGAAAACATTCTTGTTATACTTCCTTTTCCTTTCTGGGACAGCAGTATGAGGGTATGGTTTCTGAAGAATCACTTTGATATATTCTTTCCCAGAGTCATGATTCCCCAAAGTGTTCTTCAAAATAGGATCATCTCTTTGTTCTATTGACTTTGTGGAGTTGATTTTAGGAGTAAGGACCTTTGGGAGAAAAGATAACAGCCTGTCTTTTTAAATTGCAGGAGGCAGAAAACATGAATCACCTTTTTTTGTTATTTGTAATTTTGGCAATGTGAGTTTTATACATGCTCTTTCTTCTGCTCTCTTTCTTCTCTCCTCTCTGTTCCTTGTTGTGTGATCATGTAATGTTAAGGAGAGAATTCGTGAACATGTTCTGAGGTAGGAAACAGACAGATAAGAGCAAGTGATCAAAGTAACAGGAAGTGAGTACTGGCAGGGAGCACAAAATCCTGTTGTCCTTTGGAAAGAGTGGTTGGTGATTTTTAGGAGTGGTAATGTCATGCTGAGAGGCTTTTAAGAATCAGATGGATTGCTATGAAATGTTGCACAGACATTCACAGTAATCTTAAGGCTTTCGTGATCCTCTGACATTTCCTCTAGCGCCACCATTTTGGGTTTTGACTGAATATCTCAACAACTGTTGCATTGCCATGTACTTCTTATATGGTTTGCAGATCTCTAGAGGATGAGGGGCCAGATCCTCCACCATATTTTTTTCACATAAGCATATTCAGAGCAATGTCCTAACATCTAATGGACGGATTGGTCCAAATTGTAGAACAGACATTCATGGCTCTCAGATTTACATCATACTGCATTTGATTTTTTTGCTGACTTTTTCTCCTCACCAGTTGGCTGACAGTTTTGGTATGGAGTTAAATATGTCAACAACTATAGATGGTTGGACATGAACTTTAGAAGACACATTCATGTTCCCCTCAGGATGAATTACGATAACTTTGCTGATCCCTTAACTTTTTTCTAGCACCATCATCAGGTCCAAATTTTAATTTGCTCAGTTGTTTTATGACCAAATACCTGCAAAATGAATGACATTCCCATCAGCCTCAGCTGTACTTTGTGTTTAGAGCTAATTAGCAAACGTTAGCATGTCAACACACTAGACCTATTTTTAATATTGATAGGCTATTTTAGACCCGTGTTACCTTCATTACAAGGCTTAAATATGTTGTGTGGCTCCAGACAGATATATATATATATATATATATATATATATATATATATATATATATATTTTTTTTTTTTTTTTTTTTTTTTTTTTTTTTTTTTTTCTAAATTTTTGGTCAAAAATGGCTCTGCTGATGGCTCTGCTGAAAAAAAAAAAAAAAGTACTCAGATCTGTAACTCAAGTAGCAGTAGTAATACCACATTGCAGAAATACTGTGCTATGGCTAATGTATGGTTAATGTTAGATACGTATATGGACAGAGCCTTCTGTCTGCAGTGCCACCAGTGTGTTGTAGTTCAGGCAAGAATAATCTGTACTCATTATACAAAATGGCTCATTTCAAAATAATATTGGATTACAAATGGTGATGTGTTTATAACTTTCATGTTGCAAGGTTGGGCTAATATCAATTTATTCATCCATTTATTTTTTGACTACATTTGTGTTATTGATCTCAATCTGCCAAGTAACTAACACTGTCAAGTAAATGTAATGAAGTTAAACGTGCAATATTTGCCTCTGCTTTCTGGTGCAATAGAACCAATCGAGAAGCCGAAAATAGAGACACTTAAGTAAAGTACAAGTGCCTCAAAATTGTACTTTAAAACAGTGCTTGAGTAAATGTACTTAATTGCTTGCTATGTCTGCAACAGTGGCTTGTGAACATTCTTTTAAAGTGCATCAGATGCAACTTGTCTGTGTTGCCCTTAAGTCTTCCTTTTTTCTATATGGAACTGGAAGTGCTTTGGTTGAAACACACCAAACAATATTATCTAAAAAGAGAGGCTGACGTCATCACACACTAGACCTCAATACAATTTCCTCTTTCAGCAGGAACTCATTGAATCCTTGCTGTGTTCTCGCAGCCTCAACAGTATATAAAATTAGAGAGGAGGATGTTTTGAGGAGGGTAGAAGCTGTCAGACAGGGATGGTGGTGATGAGCATGATGATGATGGGTGTGGATGTGAACGTCCTGTTTAGAGAAGAGAGAGAGACGGAGAGAACGAAAGACTTGTTATCGATATCCTCACTGGAATCTTGTTTCCTCTGTTGGCATTGGCATTTCCTCCTCTCCCTTTCCCAAATCCCCTGGGAAACAAATGGAGGGAGAGAGAAAGGGACACCGAAGGATGATGGGCAGGGATAATACAAAATATGACATGGTGATATTTTTTTTAAGAGGCAGCCAAAGACACTAGGTGGTAGAGGAAGAGAGAATCAGGAGACATTACAAGAAGGACCACTGAAAATCTTTAACTATAGAAGACAGAAGAATTGTTCAACATCTGTTTGTCTGTTTATTGCCTTACGCCTCATTTCCACTTACATATGTGTACAGAGACAAGGCAATTGGAAGTCCATTCATTCCTATGGGAACCTCTGTGATATCCGATGTGCCTGCAAAACTCCTCCCCTCTGTAATATTTCAGTTCGGACTTTGCCTCGTGTACGTTAAAACACAAAATGGAGCTTTTGTGGTGGATTTCGGAGAAACTGTATGACAGTGTGCTAGCTTAGCTAACAGGCTGCTAATTGGCTAACAGGCTATTTCATTCAGCTCAGTTGCCTGTGTTGATTGTCAAGTGAGTTTGTAAAATAAAATAAAAAGAACTTGTTTATCTCGTTTAACGCATTGTGAATCTGAGTAATGTGATTTTGCTAAAATATGGTTGCACATTATATACAGTCAGATCGTCATTATGACTCGTTCAGCGGGTAACGTTCTAAACGCATATTCGAAACTAGTCTGAGTGGGTGGAAGTTCGCTGCATAGATCAGCCTCTCATTGGGCGGAACGAGCCACCCGCTGAAGTCCCACCGTACCACCTCCGGTTGTGTAGCAGTTTTCAACACGTCCTTTACTAACTTTTGCGGTGTTTGATCTTGCGGGGATGTAGCCATTTTTCTGCCATGGTTTGCGTCCTATAGGCGATATTTTTGTGGGCGTAATACACCTAAACCTGTTTAGGCAATATTTTTGCAAGCGCACCATTGCTGTGGCACCGCCCAGAACGATTGTGATTGGTTGAAAGAAATACAAGCAGCCAGGGCATTTTTTTCTCCAATCTTAAAGTGAGAGTCGGCCCAGCCAGACCTTTCTTTTCTTGAGAAAAGTCTGGTGGGCGAGACTAATTCGAAACTACTGGATGGCGAAAAATGGACAAAATTAGCCCTTTTCCCCATGGCTACAGGTAATTTCTATCAGGTTTCTATCCATCCGTAAAGAATTGCACTTCCTTGCATTGGACACTAGAGGCATCATTCAGTCACATACGTAAGTGGAAACGAGGCGTTACACAACAGACTGGCTGAAATGAGGCCTCCATGTTTACTCATTTAGCATATTTAGTGCCAAGTTGGATATATGTTTTTGTAGTTTTCCATAAGGGGCACGAATTTTGAAATGCTTCAGTGGGTTGAATTAGAGGGTAGTGGGTGGGTTGGAGGATTATTGGTAAGGGCTGTTTTCACAGTTCAAATTGCAAAAGAAAGCAGTGAGATGGATGCTTCAAATGCAACACATTTAACATTTCACCTAGGGGAAACATTGCTGAGAACACAGAACCCTTTGAAGGGTCTCCTTGATGTGTCAGAGGACCCTGGGATCATAGATAAGTTGCAGGGCTGGTGTGCCTCATTTCATTGATCCTTTCACCTGTGACCAGTCAAGCTTGGTTGATCTTACTTGGAGATAAAACTCACTGGACACCACAAGGACACATTTGTAGTAAGTTAATCAGAATTATGAGTTTTATGTTGAAGTGCACTGTATTCACAAGTCAAAAACTGGCAATTGTGGGAACTCTGTTCGGACATAAATTCAGCATTTTACTAACAGCTAAAGCTGCCTTGCTACCCAGTTTATAGTATCATGCTAACTTGAGGTTAGAAAGTTAGCTACCCTTTTGGCTCTCCAGAAAAACACATGTAACTAAATGTAATGAAGCTCTATGATCTGGTCACGTCTCATAACTGAATGCTAACTATGCCAACTTAATCATGTAAGATAGGGTTACAAAGCATCACATGGTACGACCAGTCAAGGGTGTAATTCCCCCCTTTCAGTTTTACAGAGAGGCTACATGCAGGCTGCCCAGCCCATAGAGATAAGATGAAAGTAGTATGGACATTCCAATTGAAATCATTATAGCAGGATGGTCAAAGCGGCAGCCATTTTTATGTACTGTTGCCATTTAAACGGTCACAGTGGGCCAACGTCCGTATGAATTTTGGTAAACCAACTTTTTTGGTTTTGCAGCAACGATCAAATGAGCAGTGGAGTTGTATGATTTGAGATAAGCAATCCTTACTTTTTTGAAATGACTGTAACGGTTTCTTGTTTCTTCTGTTGTCAATAATTGCATGTTCATTGAAACAGCCTCTGAAGAACTAGTGAAAGCTGCTGCTCAGTGGACAGCTGAGAGGTAAAGACAAGGGTTAATAAGGAAAATAGGCGCAAGAATAGGCCAAAACCGAGTGTGACAAACCTTATGGCCTCAAAATCGCCATTTTCTTTTGTACTAGTCAAATGACGGCAACAAAAAGTTCAATATCCTTTAAATTCATTCTGTTTCTATGGCCCAGCCTTGTCGGTGGATCTCGTTGCAGCCTGTAGGCTACGTCTTGGCTGTATCTGCCTCAATAAGCTTTCTCTGCCCCCCCCTCACAGGATACTTTGACACACAGTTTGACGCTGACCAATGGCAAAGTTCACTTAAGTTGATGAAAAAGCTCTGTTCATGGGTCTGGTGATCTGTTTGTTCCTTTCCTATTTCATGGTAAATACAGTCATATGACATCAATGCATCCTACATGACGAAGCCAATTACTCCTTATCTTGTAGCCTCTGAACGCTCCTGACTATCTACTGATAAAGAGGGGACTCTGTGACCTATCCAGTCTTGTCTGTCTGCAGGAGAAACCAAAGGTGAATGAGGAGTGCTCATCATCTTAAAGTAACTGTTAGATACTAATTGTGTACTTTGAGCTACAGCCATAAAATGATATCCCATCCAAGACTTTTTATGAGCCAAATAAATGATCACTCAGCATGAAATGTGATGCCAAAAAAATGCTAATCCAGATAACAAGAGTAAACAGGTTTCTGGGCACCTGGCTCTTTATTTGGACAGTGAGCGTGTTTATGTGTGTGCTTGATCATGCATTATAGTACTTGGCTGGATGCTCAGTCACGTAGCAGCATGAGAAAAGTGATCCAGGTAACTTTATAGCCAGGAAGCTACATTTACTGCTGCCCCAGGTGTGTTCTGCTACTATATATATCTCTGTGAGTGCAACATAATAGTTTGCTTTGCATGTAAAGTACGGAGCTGAGAGCCTAAAGGTCAGTTTTTACTCGTGTGTCCGCATTTACGCCTGCTGTGAGCAGCTTGTAAGTCAGTCATTTTACCTGAGTTATTAGCTGAAGTTGTCAGTGAAGGAGTCGTCGGACTACTTTGTGTACTTTGTTTTATAGTTTCCCTTTTCCTTGCTTACAATAAACAGTTTGAACTTTCAACTTTATGGAATTACAAAGTTACATCACTTTTCTTTTAGCTTAGCAGCCTCTACTGCAGTTTGCCTGTGCCTACTTTGATTTAAAGAATTTTTTTTTTTTCTCATAAAACTGGGTTGTCTGTGCAGTAAAGAGATGCAAAAACGTTTGAAAATGGTGCTACATGACCAGAGGAAAATACAGGAAAAGGGCTGTGGCATTTGCTTTTGCTGAGAAAACCTACAACTACCAGAATGCACCGCACCGGACCAATTAACACTCCTGCTGGTGGGTAACGGAACGTGACCTTGGCTTTTTTGACACAAGAAACAATATGGCAGGCGGCTGGTAACAAACGTCTTGAAATATAGTTAAACGGCAGCTAAAATAAGTTTCTGAAAACATTTTAGGCGAGAAATAATCAACACTGCTTAGTTTTACCACTGGAATCGATGTTTGGTCTGAGTTTAATAAAGAGACGATGTACTTACTAGGGCTGCCCCCGACTAAGAATTTTCCTAGTCGACCAATAGTCATCATTTAGGGCCATTAGTCGACTAGTCGCCCACATGTTTATGATATTAATTCAATTATTAAATGATACATTTAGGGTTATATTCACAATGGTTTGAGTTGAAGGTGTGAGAAAGAATAGTATCAGTAACATTGTTAACACTGTGCTACATTACAGAGAAATACAAAACCGTACTAATGAACCTTCATTAATATAGGCCTATATTTTATCTACAAGTGCACGTCACACACTGAGTGAGCCGCCTATTAATGACGCTGTCGGCAAAGCAGTAATGATTGTGCTAAGTGGCTAATGGGCATGTAGCTACTGACATGTTTCAGATGATATGTCATGTTTGTAGTCGACCAATGAAGATGAGTTTACATATCACCTTGGGTTCGTCCTTCACCTTCTCAAAATGATCCCACACTTTGGATTTCCTGTCTGACATGTTATTAACTAGCCTGTGGAATAACCGCAGGTACCAGCCCTGGAAATTAGGGGCCGTGCACATGCCGCATCTTTAACCACCTGGAAAATGCAAGGTCAGGCACTGGGGGCTACTCTTGTGCCTTTTCTGTGCCAGCTTTCAAGAGTGGGTGGCAGGTTGCGTCTGACGTTGCTGAGCAACCTTAACAAGCATCATATAGCCTATTTACCTGAAATCCTGAGCACAGATCTGATCTTCTTATAAGTGTGTAGACCTATCATCCGTGGGACAAATATAAAGCTTTGGGTAGCCCTGCACTAACACGATCAACTTTTCCATATTTATCAGACTGAATATTTACAGACGAAGGGAAAGATATCTGTTGGCTTTGATTGGTTTGTCAAGTGACTCCTGTCTGACTGCTGAGTGTGGCCACTTCCTGTGTCTGTCAACCAATGAAATCTTGCTGTTTAAAAATCTTTCTGGCCGACTAGCGTTTGGTTGACTATTAGGGAGCAGCCCTATCACTTTCACACTTACATACGCTAATGTGTGCATGGTGGCAGGTGTACAAAAAAACAGGAGTACAACCTGTAGTTTGTGAAACAGCCTGAGAGCCAGTGAAAATCCACAGTTCATTTACACATCCTACCCACACTGTTACGACACAAAGCTGGTTGAAAAACAGCAAAGTATCCCTTAAAGTATAATAGGAAACTAGAACTTTTCTATTGTTGGCAACAAAACACGGTTACCTAATATAGGGAAACATGAGACACAGTTAGAGGGATGAATTCAAAGTGCAATGAAATCAAATTTGTTGGCAGGTTTTACAGCCTTTCAGTGTAGCCAGAGCAAAACACTCATCATATCAACAGTGCACACTAACTCTTACCTTCATGTTTCTTATCTATTAATCATTAGTTTCACAACATGTCTGGGCAGGACTCACTGTGCTGCAGAAAGTTAATGTGGAGTACAAACAGAAAGTATAATCTCTGGGTGGATCACAGCTGAACCATTTCAACTTCAACTGTGGTGTTTCCATTTAATTTAGCTTTATCTTTATGCTCCACTTCACCTCAGAGGAAAATACAGTGCTTTTTATACAACTATATTTGAGTGATAGCCTTAGTACATGAACATATGATGATTTTATAGAATATAATGTACTGCTGTAGATCAGCAGTTCTCAACCAGAGGTCCAGGGGACCCCAAGGGGTACTTTGGGGAGTTCCATGGGTCCCCAAAACATGAAGAATAGTTTATTTTCACTGTTAATTTCACTACAGAAGTGAGCTCAATGTAAGTTAAGAGTCATAATAGCAACTATTCTGAGCATAGGTTTCACTTCCTCCATGGTTATCTCTCCAGCTATAGTTGGCAACAAAGTTATTATAGGTTCGTATTTTTCATTAGTTTTATTGTATTTATTTTTTTGTATTATAATATTGTGAGTATTTGTTAGGAGCAAGATTTAAGAAGTTCAGAACAGGTTTTACAGTAACAAGACTTTGTGAAGGCTTTTGATTTACAGCCATGCAGACATCCCAGTCTTTATAAACATATGCACCAATGTGTCGTCATACTTGTTGTGTTGACGGATTTGACCAAAATAACAAAGACTGAAACCAAAGACTTTTACGTCTATTTTTATTTTCTTTTAGCTGTCTTTTAAAGTACACAATATTATTTAGTTAGTTTTCTTTTTTTTCTAAAGTCAAGTTTTTATTGGATTTCAGTTAACTTAAATGTTTTTTCACATCTTTTTCAGATTGGTTTTTAGTTTAGTTTTAGTTAACTGTAATAATGTGGGTTGACAACTATAGAATTCTGATCTTAGTCATATGCAACAACTAAAATCCTTTCAGATTGAGGTCCCTGCAGCAAAATCTTATGAAATGGGGGTCTTTGACTTAATGTATATCCTCCTGAAACCCGAACTTTTGTTTGGTATGCTGTTTTAAATTTCTCCTCGCTATTTAGGACTTTAGAAGTATGTTTTAAATTTCTCCTCGCTATTTAGGACTTTAGAAGTATAAAAAAATATATATATTGTAAATGATAAGTCCCAATGTCCTCAAATGAGTACTTCCTAATTTACAGTGTCTTAGCTTGTTACTGTTGCTAAAATTAAATTTGTTGCCATAGAATCATAAATAAACAAGTCTCAACCACTGAGGACACAGGGTCTCAGGAGGATATAAATTTATGGGTTTATAAAGGAGTTAAAATTAATACAGCCCTAAGCATCTGCAGCGATAAAATGCAGCATACACATTAATGCAGTGGTAATATTAATCCAAAAACATCATAATGATAAAGCATTGATAGAGAGGATTCTGTACAATGACTGCTTTTACTTTTGACACAAGTACATTTTGCTGATAATACTTACAAACTTTTACATAAGTAAAGTATTGAATCTGGACTTTTACTTTACTTGTATTTTGACAGTGTGATAGTAGTACTTTTACTCAGATAAAGGATCTAAATACTTCTACCACTACTGCCAGCAATTCACTTAGAGTCCTGACTGCTGTGTTGTTTTATTTGTTGAAGGGTTACATAAGAAATTTCCTCTACGTTTTAGGCTCAGAATTTTGGAAAATGATTGTATCATCTCAAAATTATATTGTCACATAGCTGAACAATAAGGCTGCTGTTCTTCATTCCTGAGAAGTTTTAATCAGAGTAATGAGAAAGCAAAGATGGATGAACTAACAGTGGTGGTTTTTATTTTTCTGTGCATCTCTTCTTTGCTTTAGCTCATGTTCCAATGAATGAATCATTTTGTCTTGTAGTACATAGTTTAGGCTGTAGGTGGAGGTGTAGTCAATGAGGTGCTGGCATGACGTGGCTATCCTGGTTCAGCAGTGTGTGGGTTTGTGTGCGTGTGTGTGTGTTGCCTGTTAATCATCCATCCTGTTTTTAAGCAGACAGTCAGAGTCAGCACATGAGCTTGAGGACAGGAGATACACAGTCATGTAATGTCACTCGTGACCTTTGACCTGGAAATGTATGGCGGCATTACAGGAAATAAGGAGGATCAAAGAGGATAGGGAGAAGCCGGAAGAGCGACACACACTCACTGACTGGCATGTGATATCCATGTGATCAATGGAAAGGGAATGGGCCGCTGGGGTCAAAGGTCAAGACTTTTTCTACTGCAATATGCACATTTCTACATTATGCAACAGCAAGACGAGCATGCTGTTCTTAATGTGTTCTTATGAGACACATTCCCCTGGATACAACTAATAATCTAAATATAGTAACTTTAGACCTGTGATACATTGTGGAACCTAATTTAATACAGCAAACTATATTAAATTGATATATGATATATGATAATTGATATCGAAATTGATGAATATTTATTGTACTTTTCACACTGGCTGCCCAAATGTTTTACTATAAGTATCATTATTTGGTATTTTGGGGTTTTCATGTCTGGATCACAAATAATATTTTTAACCATGTACAGAAATAGTTGAAAGTTGAACTCTTCAACTGAAATTTTGTCATAATTAGCATAGGAATTCATAAGTTATAGCCAAAAACATGTTTTGTGAGGTCACACTGACCTTGACCTTTGACCTTGGACCACCAAACTCTACTCAATTTATTCTTCAGTCCATGTGAATGTTTGTGTCAAATTTGAAAAAAAAAACGTCCTCAAGGTATGCTCAAGATATTGTGTTTATAAGAATGAGACAAGTGCAAGGTCACAATGACCTTGGCCTTTGAACACCAAAATCTAATCAGTTGATCACTGAGCCCAATTTGACTTTTTTTTTTGCCAAATTTCAGGAAATTTCCTTACGGTGTTTGTGAGAGTTTGCATTCATGAGAATAAGATCGACGCAAGGTATCATTTACCTTGACCTTGGATCTACGACCACCAAAATCCAAAGGGACGTTTGTGCCAAATATGAAATCAGTTCATCGTTAAGTCCAAGGGGATGTTTGCGCCAAATTTCAAGAAATTTCCTGACAACATTTATGAGATATTGCGTTCACAGGAATAAGATGGATGCAAGGTCACACTGACCTTCACTCTTGACCTATGACCACTGAAATTCAATCAGTTCACCATTGAGTCCAAGGGGATGTTTGCACCAAATTTCAAGAAATTTCATTACAATGTTTATAAGATATCGCGTTCACAGGAAAATCCATAAGATGGATGCAAGGTCACATTGACCTTCACTTTTTGACCTATGACCACCAAAATCCAAAGGGACGTTTGTGCCAAATTTGAAGAAATTCCCTCAAGATGTTCTTGAGATATCATGTTCATGAGAATGGGATGAATGCACAGACGGATGGACAGACAACCCGAAAAACATAATGCCTCGATCTACAGCTATCACCAGCCCAGGGGCATAAAAAAAAGGTGTTGCTATGACGGCCTCTGCTATAAAGTTGTAAAGACAAACAAGCAACCGTGGGAAAACAGTGCAAAAAAAAAAAAAGCTCAGACCTAAATCTGTCATTATCCATCTCTGCCTTCTTCATTGCTGTTGCGCCCAGATCTCTTTCTGAAATCAGCTTAAAAACATAAGCTGTGTGGATATAAATATCAATCTCACATTCATGTTTTCTTGACAGCTACAAGGGGATGCAACTTAAGACTAAAGAACAGGCTGTCATGTTAACTGTTATGACTCTTCCTTCCCTTCTTCCTTTCTTTTACTGTCTAATTGTTTTTTCTTTTGTTGTTGTTTAGTCTTCACCCTCTGTGTGACTGAGTTATGTTTATTTGTAATACTTCCCCTGCAGAGCAACTTGTTTATCTCTCCTTGTTACCGTCTACCCTTGTTAGATAAGAAGGGTCGTGATATCTGAACTCTGTCGGGGTCAGAAGGTCGCACTGTCATCCATTTTAGCTGCTGATGTTTTGGGCCCCAGCAGCTGGCGTGCTGACAGACATTTTCCAGGCTTGTTTAGACACACACACACACACACACACACACACACACACACACACACACACACACACTCACACACTGGCATCTGCACAGCTGTTGAAAGGAATCAGAACTCCAGGCTGGAATTTTTCTGCAAGATTTTCTCAATTTATTGATTTTACATGGCAACAAAATAAATCACAGTCTATCTGAGCCAAGTGCTGATAACTTCTGTCATTTACCCAGATTATTATATTATTAATCCCACAAAAATGCAGACATGCCTCATGTTAATGATGCATCTGGAATAAAAATAATACTGTGGAACAGCCTTACATGAATTATGACGTCAAAAACAAGACAGACTTTTAGAGGTCATGTCAGGATTTATCTGTGGTGCAAGATGATAAAAGGTTCCTTAAATCAAATTAAATTAGTCTTTCAGCTTGTTGTTTTGGTTTACAACCTACAACTTCGCTGTTTATTTAACTGTTATCAGTAGCATTTCCAGCTGCAGCAAGCTGCTGTTTTGAGATAAAGGCCCAGACACACAAAATAACATCAAAGAACTAGCAGTGATAAAGGCCGACTGTTGCATTGCCTCAAGTCGCCTGTGTCTTGGCCAAAAGGTTGTACCTGAACACACCACAGCCAAGCCAACTAGCACGTACATTATTTGCCTGCATGATGAGGATATAACTCTCCATAGCAGTAGTGGTCTGTATTAATTATTAAAAGGGAAACTGATAGACTGACAGGATGGATTTGAGAAGCTAGTTTGCCAGTTAGCACTTTAACAACACAACTTAGTGTTAGAACAAAAGATATCTGCCGTGCACCAACAAACAATGCCCACAAGTAGTTATGGACTTCTTCTGCTAAAGAGCTCAGTGGCTAAAAATATGATATCACCTTTTATGACCTTACTCCCTCTTAATTTTAGCGGTTTGTTTACTTTCCTCACTTCCATTTCTCTTCTCGTGTGCTAAACTGAACTGCCAATCGGAGTGATTTCATTCACCAACGGGCTCTACTGTCTGTGACACTGATTCAACATGCTGATTCGTCAAAACAAAAAAATGAAATGAATGGCTGACTAATGCAAACGATGTGTGAGACATAGCAAAACTGAAAGTGACATTAGCTATGTTTCCATCCAAAAGTGATTCGAATCATTGGGAAATGCGCATTAAAAGAAATACGAATCCTGTGTGTTTCTATTAAATGTACGGACTTTGAAAACTGTGAAAACTACGAACTTGCGCGAGTTTTCCGCAGAACCGGAAACAAAACAAGTCTCGCATTCTTCTTCCTCTACGTTTTCTGGCGGTTGGCAACCAGCTTGTAAATGCATTACCGCCTTCCCGACCCGGAGTGTGGATATCACCATGGAAAGAGGTGTGCTATGTCAGACTTAATTCGAACATAACTGTTTCCATCCCCCTTTTTGCGAATCAACATTTTTTCGAATCAACCAAAACCCGGCTAAAGCGAGAGTATTTTAGTTTGTGCGAATCAGGGGATTTTAATTCGAATTTTGGCGTTTCCATCATAATTTTGCGATGCGATACTTCTAGATGCGCATCGAAAGAGACTGATGGAAACATGGCTATTGACTGCCTGCCAACCGTCAGCTTGGTGTGTAAGGTCCCTCAAAGTTCTGATAAAGTTGACAGCTAGCTGTGAACATGTGGAGTGCTCAGCAACTAAAGAACCAGATTTTCTCAGAAGCTGGTGGAGACCAAAACAGAGCTAAAAGGAGAGAATGTTAGACTTAGGGTGCTGTCAGACCTGGAGTTGTCTTGCTTTGGTCCGAATCAGGGACTCATTTTGTTACAAAGTTGTATAATTGCCTAGAGTTGGTTTGTGTTCTCACGGCAGCTTTTACAAGCGGACCACATCAAATGCCTTGCGTGAGAAAGCTGCTCTTGATTGGTCAGAATTTTCATGAGGGAAAAATCCAGGAAGTAAACAAAACATTGAAGAAGAGTACACTTGCAAGATAAATGTGACACTGTCTAATGTCACAATGGAGGGACAACTACGCAGGTTGATTTTAGCGCTGCTCATCGTGGACTATATTGCAGTCATTGTTCATTTTAAGCAAACCATACAGTTTGAAAACAAGGCGCGGCTCCAAAGTTGCCTTTTAGAATTTGGATATAGATATTTGGCTTTGTATGAGTTTGTTCTGACGTGGGTTGTATCTGTTTTGTTTTTTTTCATCTTTCCTCCAACACCACGATGCAAAAAAGAGTTATGGCTTGGATTTAAATTCATACAAACAGATGTCCGGGAGAGAAATCCAGGTAATTTTAGTATCACAGCAGCTTTAAAAGTGAAGTAGAATATTTTCATAGTCAGATCACTCCACCAGAAGTCACATCACTTGAAATGCTCCTGAGGCAGAGCTTCTTCTCTTCTTCTTCATTTCCTCTCTTCCAATTAATCATCTCTTTTTCCTCTCACGGTCTTGTGTTTCTTCTTCTCCTCTGCTCTCCGCTCTGTCCTTTTTATAGAGCTTTTATCCCGTTGTTTTAATCCTCCTCCCACTCACATTCCCTCCCTCCCTCCTTATCTTTCGTTCTCTCTTGCCTCTCCCCGTGTTACCTTCATTCTCTTCCTCTATTCCCTCTTTTTCTCCCTCCTGACCTCTTTCTCTTCCTTCCCTACCTTCCTGTCAACCTCCCTTTCTCCCTCTTTTTTTCCTACCTCCCTCTATACCTTTCTCTCCCCTTTCCTTTTCCCTACTTCCTTGCCTTCTTTCTCCTCAACTTCATTCTTGCTCCCTTCCCTCCCTCCTCATTCCACTCTCCACCTGCCACACTATCCCTATTGCCGTGCACCCTCCCTTCCTTGCCCCCTGTCTCTCACCCTCCCTGCTTTTAATCCATATACCACCCGCTTACCGCCTTGTCTCCTCAACTACTTTCCTTTCTCATTTTCTCATTTCCTACCTCCTTTCCATCACTTATCATTCTCCCCTGCATTTACTCCTTTTCTGGTTCCTTCTGTCCTTCCTTGCCCCATTCCTTTCCTCTTATGTCCCTCTATCTCCTCATCCTTCCCTCTCTTCTTGCTCCCTACCTCCTCACATTTTGTATCCTCTACTCAATTTCTGCTTCCGTACTTAACTGTCTAACTTCTTCCCTCCCTTTCTTTCATTTTAACCCCTTTTCTTTCTCTCGGCCTTCTCCTACCTCTTCCTTCTAATTCATTCTCTCCCCTCTTTTATCATTCTTTTCTTCCCTACTTCCTTGCTTTTTACTTCCAGTTCCTCTATATCTCCTTCCTACCTTCCTATCTCCTGTATTAGTTCCTTTACTTGTACTAGACATCTTTCCTTTTCTTAATCCTCCTTTGTGCTTCCTTTGCTCCCTTCTTTCTTTCTTCCATACTTTTATCCTCCCTTCTACCCCCTTTTATCCTTTATTAACTCCTTGCCTTGCTCCCTATCTCCTTTTTCTTCCCTAGCTCCTCATTTCCCTCTTCTTCTCTCCTTACTTCTTCCATCTTTGCTTCCCTACCTTCACTTCCTCTTATGTTCCTTTCCGACACCTTTAATTGTCTTGTATTAGACCCTTTTCTTGCTCCCTACCTCCTTCTTTTGTTTCGTAGCTTCCTTTTTTCCTGCCATACCTCTTTTTCTCCCTTCTTTTTTCCTTCTCACTTTCTACTTTTTCTTACTTCCCATATATATATCCTTTATTAGCCCAATTAAATGCTCCCCACCTACTTATTTCCTTCTGTACTTCCTTCTGTACTTAACATCCTACATCACCTTCACTACTCTGAATTGCTTCTTTCCTTCCCTGCAGCTCCTACTATCCTTCTCTTCCTTACCACATGAGCTCCTGCTTCACTTTTCTCTTCTTCATGCCCCTTTCACTCCCTCCTCTCTTACTTTAATTACTTACTTTCTCTTTTCTCCACCACCTTCCTTCCTCTTTTAACCCTCCTATTTTTCTTCTTTCTTGCCTCCTTGTTTCCTTTCTTGGCCTTCTGTCTTTCTTTTCTTATACCTTCTTGCCTCCTTTTCTCAGCCCCTCTCTCCCTCCTTCCTCTTTATCGCCTTTATTCTCTTCCTCCTCTTGCTCTGTCTTCCTCTTCCTTCACTCTTCCTCCCATCTTTTCCCAATTTCCTCCTATCCCACCCCCCCCCCTCCCACCTTCCCCTCCTTTCACTCTTTCCTCCCCTCTCTGTTGTGTTGATGTTCTCAGCTCCTGAAAGTCAGTATGTGGCGCTCCACCTCCTTCTCTCTTATTGTAACTCACTTCTCAGCCCTCCCTCCCTCCTTCCCTCCCTCTGTCTCTAACTCACTCACTCTCTTGCTACTTTAACTCAGAGCTGCTGGTCCTCTCCTTCAGCTCAGTGCTCAGAGATGCATTAAAGTGTCTGAACAGATTCTGGATAAAGACAGCTGAATAAAAACTCTGCAAGGAGCCATTACAGGAGATTTTAACTGAGAGAAAGGGACACCCCGAAACAGGTACAGTGTGTGTGAGAGAGAGTGTGTGTCAAGTGCACTTTGTCTGCTGTGTGATTTTCATACTTACTTCTTCTTCTATTTGAAAAAATTGATGGGTGAGGATTCAGCTCAGGTTTTGTGCGCTATATAAACACTAAAGAAATGTAGACTACCCTTTTGTGACTGTGTGTGTTAAGACTGTATAGCAGAGAATACTTAATTGAATGCCTGAAAACCTATGACATATATTACAAAACAGCATTGCAAAGAGTGTCGTGGGGATGAAAGTATGTATAGAAACTCTACCCTGCTTAAGGGATGCCTACACAAGGAGCTACAAGAATAAGGCTAAGGGAATCACTAAGGATCCCAAACACCACTAGGCTAATTTCATTGTACCTTATATGATAACATGTCAGAAATCAAATGAGATCTCAAGAATTCAAGGTATATTTTTGAAGTTGTGAGACTTTTGTTTGTCTTAGAATCTGTTCTGTGTTTCCCTTAAAGTCTGTTGTGCACAAACTGACTCTTTTTAAAGTCTTGCTGTAGCAGGAGCCCTTTTAAAGCTCATTCCCTCCAGGGAGCCCTGTTGGCTAAAATTAGGCAGGTGCACAACACCATTAATTCAGTCTTTATAGAGATAGTAGTAAACAAGGTTGCTTAATCGATTCACCCGAAAGAGGTCAAGCTTTTAATTAGAAAAAAGAAGACAAAGAAGAATCTTTGCTCTCACGCTCCTGAAATGTCACATACTTTGCTAAAAATGCAGTTTATAAGAGTTGTTTACAGGTTAAAGGTTGTTTACACAAACTGAAAGTGGACTAGAATCTTTAGAAAAACATCTGATACAAGTTTAGTGACAGTTTCTTGCATTTCTTCTTATATGTTTTTATTCGGCAGCATACAATGAAATGCATCACACTCACACACTCGCAAGTAAACACACTGCACTTGCACGTACATAAACAAGGCTTTTGGCATCATCCCACTAATCCACTTCTATTAGTATTTGTCTACTGACCTGACATCGAGTTCCAGACAGCAGAGAGTCTGTGTGAGCCCCGAAAACTGTGTGTGTGTGTGTGTGTGTGTGTGTGTGTGTGGTGCCAGTTTAGTCAGGGCTGACACAATAGGGCTACTCTGTTGACGCAAGACCTGTTTCTTAAAGTCTTTAGCGCTGCCAGGGGGCCTATTAGTGCTGCCTGTCTGTTTACGTACGTTGTTTATGTGTTTGTGTGTGTGTGTGTGTGTGTGTGTGTGTGTGTGTTCCCTCATCAGTGCTGCCGCGAATGAGTAAGCACCTTTGCATACTAATGCATCGGAGGCTCAGTTGCGATGTGTTCTCTGAGAGCATCCTAATGAGGCCGGCCGCCGATCCTGATTAATTTGATGAAAACACAACGTGGAGCTGAATAATGGGAAGATAATGTTCCTTCATTAGATAGAATCATGGAGCCACGGCAGGAATTGAGCACATTATTTATGTGATGTCAAATGGGAGGAAAGTGGCTAATGAGTTTAGTTGTTTTTTTGGGGATAAGAAAAAAAAACACTTATTTGAATATTACTTAAACTGAAGAACTTTTTCTTGCACCATGCTTTTGTCAGAAAACTACATACATTATGTATTATATGTGAACAAGGCTTATTAGGTTTTACTCTATGCCTCTGTGCGTATTTCCCCAAATTACGCAAGACCAGAAAGCTCTCAAGTACCGTCTAAGTACTGTTTGTATAAATCGAACATAAAGGAGAAGCAGGTCACATCTTCTGGACGAGTGATTCATTCTGAGTCTAATACAGAGTGGGTAGAAAGAGCTGACTGTAAACTTATTGTACGTCACCAGTGAAGCAGTAAAGCCTTCAGGGCAGCACGAGGAGAGGAAGAAATCTGGGAAAATATACCGTATAGTGAACAGGGAAACCCATTCCAACAGAAGACAGTGAGGCTGACTTAAGATATATTGTCTTCAAGTGCAGCAACCGCATAGAAGACAGTTTAATTTGAAGTGTGAATAAATTGTACTGATACATCAAGACAAAAAATATTCATTTTAGTGTTAAATTTGTTTAGTAAAAAGGATGCAGTATATTAAACTTTGGGGAACTCAACACTTCCAGGTTCACTGCTGGCAAGTCGACTCTCTGATTGAAAATTCAGTTTTCTCCAATTTGAGGTATAGTGTCAAATTTAGGCCAAAGCAAGTGTAATATTCAAGATAGAAACGTCAACTTGGGCTCAAATTGACGCTTATCAATTTGGGAAGTTTTCTATGTACAAGTGAAGCAGCGATATTAAACAAAAAGGGATGAAAAATAACTTTGTCAAACAGGCAGTAATTTTTTTAGGTTTTTTTTGGGATGTTGTGTGAGATATTTTGAAATAGAATTGCAGCAAACCCCAGAATTTTATTTTGCTACTTTCCCCTTTGTGTCAGGATATTCCTTGCCAGATTTCATACCTGTTTGACTATTTGTGCCAGCGTAGTGCCCTAATATATTTATTAACATAATTTCACCAGAAGCATGTCTTAAAGGGATAGTGCACCCAAAAATGAAAATTCAGCCATTATCTACTCACCCATATGCTGATGGAGGCTCAGGTGAAGTTTTAGAGTCCTCACAACACTTCTGGAGATCCAAGGGGAGAGGGGGTAGCAACACAACTCCACCTAATGCAGGCTGATGGCGCCTCAGATTCAAACGCCCAAAAACACATAATTGAAACAACAAAATATCTCCATACTGCTCATCCGTAGTGATCCAAGTGTCCTGAAGTCCCGACATAAAAAGTTGTTTGGAAAAACGTCGGCTCAGCCTGCAGCTCTAACTGGATTCTCTTGGATTTTCGCAAGTGATGTGAGGACTCTAAAACTTCACCTGAGCCTCCCTCGGCATATGGGTGAGTAGATAATGGCTGAATTTTCATTTTTGGGTGCACTATCCCTTTAAAAATGGGTTTGGGTCCCCAGAGACCAAACGGTCCAGAGTTGGGGATTCTCATTATCAACTTGTGATGGCCCATGGTACAGGCCAACAGGAAATGATAATGAAAAAGACGTAGCAGAGAACATCATGAGGGCTGGACCTGGCTCCCAACCTATATGTTGTATGGCAGCCCAACTGCCAGAATAAAATGTTGGTATTGTACTTTTCTGCACATCACAGATGTGTTAACAGTTAAACATTTCATACATATGATGTAATGTAGTTCAGATTACGTGATCATAAGTGCTATATCGTAGGCAACTGGACTTGCTTGAGTTTCTTGAAGACGTTTTGCCTCCCATCCAAGAGGCTTCTTCAGTTCTAAGTGACTGGTACAGAGTTGCAGACTTTAAACTGTGTGTGGGTGTGAACCCTTCCAGAGTTTGTCTGCAGTGAGTCGTTGACCCACCTAGCCATCACCTGAGTCGTTAGGGTTAGATAAGATCAAGTGTGAATGGGTGTTCAGCCGTCTGGGGAGGGATCCCAAGACTGCATTGTAGGTGGGGGATAAGTGGTGTCATATAGACCACCTCCTCTGTTTAACGATGGTCGTTCCAGTTTGATGTAGATGGCTTCTTTCATGCCTCTTTCAAACCATTGCCTCTTGTCTGGCCAAGATGTGCACACTGCTGTCCTTCTCCTTTAGATGCAAATGGACAGCTGAGTCTTGACCCAAGGAGCTGGCTCCCCTGTGCTGTGCCATGCGCTTGTGGAGTGGTTGTTTTGTCTCCCCAGTGTATAAATCTGTACTGAACTGCATACACTACATTACTCTGCTCATGTCTGGGTGTTTTGTCCTTGGGGTGGACAAGTTTCTGTCTCAGTGTGTTACTGGGTTTAAAGTGCACAGGGATTTGGTGTTTGTTGAAAATCCAACTGAGTTTCGCAGACACTCCTGCGATATAAGGAATGACAATGTTGTTACGTTTTTGTGTCTCTTCCTCTCCGTCTGCTCTGGGTCTTTTAGAGGTTGGGGTAGCCACAGGTTTGAAGTGCATCCTTGATGTGTTTCAGTTCCTTCACCTTTGTCCTGGTGGGCACGTTTTCAGCCCGATGATTGAGTGTCCTGATGACTCCCAACTTGTGTCCCAGTGGGTGGTGAGAGTCGAACAGCAGGTATTGGTCGGTGTGTGTAGGTTTGTTAAGGTTCCTGTCCTCTTCAGTGTGTACTGTCTAGTCTAGTGTCTAGTGGACAGTCTAAGAAAGGTTGACTGGTTCCTCTGACATCCTCCCGTGTGAATTTGATGTTGGGGTCCACTGCATTAATGTGTTCCGTGAAGGTTTCCACTTCCTTGGTTTTGATTTTGACCCAGGTGTCATCCATATACCTGAACCAGTGGTTAGGAGCAGTTCCTGTAAAGGTGGTCAAAGCTCTCCTCTCCACATCTTCCGTATAAAGATTGGCCACTATAGGGGACACCGGTGAGCCCATAGCACAGCCGTGCTTTTGTCGGCACAGCTGTGCTATGGGCTCACCGTCTTCTTGAACGTCTTCAAGAAACGCAAGCAAGTCCAGTTGCCTACGATACAGCACTTATGATTACCATGACCGGGATGACTGAGAATCTTCACCAACAAGTTCAGATTATGTGTACAAGAGCTAAGGAGCAGGAGGGGATGGTGGATGGTGTGACACCTAGACAAGACTGTTGCCGAGCAGCACACTATTGCTCAAACCAGCAGAAGAGGGTCGAAACTGAATCGTTAAAATTGTAGACTTTTCACCTTATAGATAACAAAGTAAGCAGTACCACAAATTGCATTTATCCAATGTAAGGACCTAGTTAGGATGTAAAATATCCCGCAGCAGGGAAAAAGTGCAGTTTTTGCATCAATGTCAATGACATCAATTAAAATGTTCCAGTAATTCAGGGAAAACTAACCTCATCACCTCCTGCTGATGAATGCGAAGGAGCGGCCGGATTAATCTCTGTCTCATTTGCACTGTTTTGCCAAGAGGTGAGGGCGGGACGAGAGGACGAGGTTAATGATGAAAAGCACACAGAGACACGAACAGGAGCACCCATGGGAGAGACTAATATACACAATCGCATTAACAGCAGCCTGACAGAGAGGAGGGAAGGCAAGGAAATAAGAGGGAGAGAGGGGAGAGATTTAAAAACGATGGAAAAGTGATTGAGGGCCGGTGTAGGGGAGAGAAGAGTGAAAGGTAAGAGTAAACAAGAAGCATCTGTTCGCCATCAGGGCACATTTCTTTCTTGTTTATCACTTCATCAGGCGAGGGGTACGAAAACACACAAACCTTATGTAAACACACGATCAAAAACACATTGTAGTGCGCTTTTAGCCTTTTAGCTAACGTCTAATGTAGCGTAACAAACTGCGGGCGTATTACAAAGATATAATTTAGCTCCATGATTTAAAAGAAATGAGGGCAAAGGCCGAAACAGTGCAAGAATATGAAAGTTTAAATAGGTGCTGCTTTGTACGGTATGTCCCTGATTGCAGTTACTTCTCCAGGCAAATATCTTTGTCCCGTTTGATCTGCCCATTGGTTTTACAACAGTTTAGCAAAGGTATTCACCCTGATGTGTGCAATACCTCTGTCCAGATCTTATTTCGCTCTCATTTATTCCAAGAAGATGAGAGCGCAGTCACTAATGACTTGGTGAACATCTGGAAATTAGTGGGGAAAAAATTAGTTTGTGGTTCATCAGCTTAAAAGGAGACAGATTCACAGTACAGAGGCATTGTTGTTGTGTAGTAACAATGATGATGGCAGATTTACCACTCGGGTTTTGTAGTAATTTTAGACACAATAGGTCCTTGATTTCGGACAGAGGTACAGCCGGCTTCTCTTTAGGTTTGGTTCATTGTGCTCCCCTTTCCTCTGTTTTCCTCTATGGTTTGTTTGTCATGTGGTTTGTATTGCCTCGCTTCCTAGTTCCTGGTATTCAGTCCTGTCACAATTGCACAGAAAATACATATATATGTATATATAAAAACAGAGAATGGTTAAAATGTCTCCTTTTAGATCTCTGACAGTCATGGCAAGACGGCCCCTAACTTTGTTTAACCACTCAGCAAGTCAAGATCTGTCGCTTGTCTTTGAGTTTGATCCTTAAGACAATAGTGTTTGGTTTCATTGATACTAATATGCCACCACAAACCACACTCACAGTTCAATGTGGTTATAGTCTTGGCAGTTTACTGTTTTGAATTAGAATTTTCATTTTTTGATTTCACAACTCAACCCACAAAAATGAACAAGACAAAGGAGCCTGACAAAATTGGACGCAGCACATTATCCCCACTAAGGCAAAGCAAATCCAGCGTGTCACAGTGACGTAGTATTTTTCCTGATCCTCAGCACAAATGATTGAACGCATAATGTGATCACACAGCACATTCTCACTCCGACCTCATCACACATCAATGTTCGGTCATGGACTTTTCACAAGGAGATATGACGTGCAAGATACCCTGGGTGCGTTGGTTGTTGACGCTCTGGGACGCTTCACTTCAGCTTGTTACATGCATGGTAAATTTTCAAAATGCACTTCTGTGTTCACAGGATACAGTCTCATTTAAAATTAATGCACTACGTCAGTACAGCACCGTGAATTGGCGTTTTTTTTCCCCCCATCAACAACAAACACATGGTTACATTTAGCCAACACACACAGGTGGTTGAGTTAAGGCAACAAAAGCGTGTGGTTGGGTTTAGGAAAAACCAACAAGTTTTGGCTTTACATTCATATGGGAAGCAAACAGACTCACATTTTTAGCCGTTTATCATCATTTATGACATGAAGTCATTACTTTTCCACACAATCGGAAAGAAAGAAAAAAAAGTGTGTCTTGCGCATAGCGGTTTATACCCGTGGTTCCCCATTGGTCCAGCCACGGGATCCAGATTTCTCCTTAGTCATTAGTTCAAGGTCCACACAGTTTATTACATTCAGTGTCATACTTGTGTTTGGCCATGTCGTCGAGCTAGTTAGCTGTCCCTGTCAAGTACCTTCTCATTTGTTACTCACTCTACAGCAGGAAACAGCACTTTATTTTGAAGTACAGTGTGTTTCTTTTCACTCTGAATGCACCTGGGACCCACTTTGGGCTGCAACCAATTAGTTGGGAACCACTGGTTTATATAATTTTGTTTTTTGTTTGCTTGCCAGTTGCAATGGATGTTAGTTGTTTGTGTTGTTTTGGCCAACGTCCAGTCTGCTCTTGTCTTTGGCATACAGTTGCTGTGTGCTCCTAACTCTTATATAGCCCTGGTGTAAGCTGAGAATAGCTGACACCGCTGTTCAGTTTAAACTCAGGGTCCTATAGGTCAGTATTATCTGATTAGTTTTTAAGTCCTCAGCACTGTTTTCTTTTCCCTAGGTCAACTGTTGAATTTTCCCTGGGTCGATATGCTGAAATCACCTCCAGCTTATAGCCTGCTGATGTTATACTCTTGGAAACCTACGGCCTTAAATTCACAGGCGAGACCAATTTCTTGACTTTAGACATTGAAATCACAGTGGCTGGATAGATTTTTACCAAACTGCATCTGAAACATCCTTCGTTCTTCTGAAAATTAAAACGTGAAGATACCAATCTCATACAATGATACTTAATATCAAGAGACATCAAGAGACCCAGGTACATAGGAATGACCCCTTCTGTGCAACAACACAAGGCAAATGTCAACCGTGACAAAAGTTTTATTTTCAGAGACATAAATATGTACATCTGTCACAGAGAAAGAGAAAATATGTGAGATAATGTATAGTTTCACTCCCTCCAAACGAACTACCATGAGTCACAACACTTATCCTAAATGTCACTTCCCTTGACATTTCAGACAACAAACCAACTTTCCCATAGCATTGTTTCCCACTGCACCATGTTTGCTTTGAGGCACTGTGCGTCGCTCGGCCTCACCAGCCTCTGCGGGCAACTTTTATCCACTGTCACCACAGTCGACATGTCTGGATACGTTTAGCATTAAGGCCAAAGCAATTTTCTCCAATCACGCTGTGCCGTGTGGGCTGAGGCCGACTCAATTACAGACATGAGATGCTCAGACACATGTGGAAGTATATGTATACCCGTACAGGGGAATGCAATCATTTCAGCTATAAAAAGGTCACCATATTTAAGTCAGGCTGCTTTAAAGGTCAAGATAAGGCTTGAGGCTGATTGTTTACAAAACAGCGATTATATAAAGGCAGGTATATACATAAGGCTAGTCAAAGTGACTTTATAAGCTTTGACATGGTTCTTTTGAAAGAAGAAATACACAGTCTTCATTTCACAAATGAAAAGCGCACTATATAGGTTTGCAGCAATAGAATTGGTGTGGTGTGACTAGAAGCTGACCAGAGACGTGTTGTTCTTTGTATTTACTGTTGTGTGAGAGTCTGTCCCCAACATAGCAAAGATCCGCTGAGTGTTTTCTGCTTTATAACATACATGTGGTGCAAGTAAACGGAAAAAAAATCATCTATTGCCTCTGCATTTTTTCCCATAAGTATCAAGGCCATATAGGGAAACACACGCAACTTTGTGAGAATTGTTCTTATCGCATGTAAAAGTTCAATCAGGGCTCGGTGCCAAAGGCAGAAACCAGAGACTTTAAATGCTGGGATGGTTTCGCAGATAATTTGTTGGGAAATACGAGATAAACAAAAGTTAAAATGGCAGAAGGCAACAGCAGGATTTTTTGGTAGTATAAAATGTTCTTTAAGGATGACTTTAGTGACTTAACTTTAACTTAATCATACTTTACATGAAGGGAAACTCCACAAATTTGACATATTAAAATCACTTTATTAGTCATAGTGAGCTAAAACTCACTCAGCATATGAAAACAGATATGTAATGTGTTCTGTGGCTCTAAAGGAGCTTTATCAAGTCTGAGAAAATGACCCAAGTGATGTCACTAATGGTATCTTGGTGTGGACTTAGAGACAACCCGTTGTCAACAGGAAGACTGTTATAAATCAAGGACCTGGAATCTGAAGGATGGAAGACATTTTAGTCTCAATTAGATTTCTACCTTGGTGATGGAAGGAACGAAGCAGGAAAGGAGGAAAGGAAGGAAAAAGGGAAACTGAAGGAAGGATGGGGAAACGAGAGAGAAGAATGGAAGGTGAGAAAAAGAGAAGAAAGGTAGGAACCAAGGGAAAAGAAAAGAGGGAGAAAGGAAGGAAAGGAAAAAAGAAAAAAGAAAGGAAGGAGGGAAGGAAAAAGAAGGAAGGAAGGTCAGAAAAATGAAAGAGGTAAAAAGAACAAAGGGAAAAGAGGTAAGGGAGACAGTAAGGTATGAAAGGAAGGAATGAAGGAAAAAAGGGGAAGAATAAAGAAGGGAGAAAGTAAGGTATGGAAAGAAGGTACGGAAGAGAGAATGAAGAGAAGAGAGAAAGTTAGGAAAGGGGAAAGAATGAAGAGAGAAGAGACAGAAAAAGAAGGAATAGGTGAAGGAAGGGAGATAGGGTATAAAAACAGGAAGCAAGGAAGGAAAAAAAGAAGAGAAAGGAATAAAGGGAAAAGAGAAGGAAGGAAGGAGGGTGCAGAAGAGAGAAGGAAGGGTCGAGAAAGTAAGGAAAGCGGAAGGAATGAAAACAGAAGAGAAGGAAGGAAGGATGAAAGGAAGGGAGGAAAGAAGGGAAAGGAGAAGGAGGGGAGAAGGGAGGGTAAAGAAACAAGAAGAAAGGAAGGGAGGAAAAGAGATGGAAGGAAGGAAGGAAGGAAGGAAGGGAAAGGTACAAGGAAGGAAAGAAGGAAAAAAGGGAAAGATTAAGGAAGGAAGAACAGAAGAAAGGAAGAGAGGTACAGCTAAGAGATGGAAGGGAAGAGAGGAAGTAAGGAAAGTGATGAGGAGAAGCGATGAGGATAAAAGGGAAGGAAGAGAGGAAAGTTAGGGAAAGTAGAAAGATAGGAGATAGGAGAGTAAAGAAACAAGAAGAAATGAAGCAAGGAAAAGAGAAGGAAAGAAGGAAGGAAAAAGGGAAAAACAAGGAAGGGAGAAAGGAAGGTACAGGAGGAAGGAAGATAGGGAAGAAATAGAGAAAGTAAGGAAAGGGGAAGGAACTAAAAGAGAATAGAAGAAAGGAAGGCAGAAAAGAAGGGGAGATATTAGGGTAAAGAAACAGGAAGAAAGGAAAACAAAGAAGGAAAAAGAGAAGGAAGAGATAAATGAAGGAAGTAAGAAGGGAAGAATGAAAAAGAAGCAAGGAAGGAATGGTAAGAAAAGGAAGGAAGAAAGGAAAACAGAAGGACGGGAAAAGAGAAGAACGATAGAACAGGAGAAAATTAATGGAGCGCAGTTCCTCTGTTTATCACGGTGTGGATTTAGCATCTGATTAATCTACAAGCTTCTGTGCTGAATTCCTCAGACTTCATGCTCATGGTTTCTCAATGGGTTTCATCACATAAACACACACACTACACACACACACACACACACACACACACATATACTGAAGTCACATTTTTGTCTGAAAGGGTGAACCGGTCGTGAAAAACAGACCTCAGATCTGGAGTGTGTTTATCTGGTTCTTGTTAACTTGTGACCGCCGCATCCCTCCATCAAACACTCCCTCACCCTTTCACTCCGGCTCAGATTCACTTTGTAGTCCCTGTTTCTTCAGTCTCTCTAAAGCCTCTCCTGTCTCTATCACGCTGCTGCACTCCATCCTGTTATTTATTATTCACTCCATCTGTCATTCTCCCTGTTACCCCTGTGTATACAGAGCTCTCTATCAGTGGTGGAGGAGGTATTCTTTTATCTATGTAAAAGTGCTAATACCACACTGTAAAAATACTCTGTTACAAGCAAAAGTCCTGCAAAATGCTACTCAGGTTAAAGTATGTAGGTATATTCTGAGAAGATGCACTTAGAACAATAAACATAAAAATCAATACAGAAAAATGTCCCCTGTGATTTTATATCATATCATTAGATTGTTATTACTCGTGCATTAATGTGATAACAGGATCTGACTGTCGAACCTTGATTCTTGGCCCTGCGGGTGGTGGGCCCACAGGATGATGGCTCCATGTTGTTTTTTCGGGCTTTGCCCAACATGGCCCCATGGCCCAAGGCCCGGCCACCAGACGCTAGGTGGCGAGCTCCCCCTAGGTCTGGCTCAAGAGGGGCGCCTTGGTGTCCCTATACTGGGCGAGGTGCTCGAAGTCCAAATAGTCTGTGTCATCAAGGTCTTCTTGAATCGCTCTTAGTCTCCCCTGGGACCAGGGTTGGAAGAAAGTCACTGCCTCAAGTGAGGGAGTTCAAGTATCTCAGGGTCTTGGTCAGGAGTGAGGGTAGAATGGAGCGTGAGATGGGTCGGCAGTTTGGTGCGGCTTCTGCAGTTATGCGGGCACTGCCCCCAAGCATTGTTGTTTACTGGTCTGTCTACGTCCCAACCCTCACCTATGGTTATGAGCTCTGGGTAGTGACAGAAAGAATTAAGTTGCGGATACAAAGAGCTGAAATGAGTCTCCTTTGTGGGGTGGCTGGGCTGTAGAGATAGGATAAGGAGCTCGGACAGCTGGAGGGAGCTCGGAGTAGAGCCGTTGCTCCTTCACGTTGAAAGGAGTCAGTTGAATTGGTTTGTGCATCTGATCAGGATGCCTCCTGTGTGCCTCCCGTTAGAGGTGTTCTGGGCATGTCCCACTGGTAGGAGGCCCCGGGGGCAGACCCAGAACACGCTGGAGGGATTACATATCTCATCTGGCCTGGGAAGCATTGCTGGGGAGAGGGATGTCTGGGGTGCTTTGCTTGGCCTGCTGCCCCCACAACCCAGCCCTGGATAGGCGGAAGAAAATGGATGGATGAATTATGAATTCATCTGCTAATAATTTTCTCCAGTTGAAAACAGTGGGAAATGTGGTCACCATTTTCCAGAGCCCAGAGTGATACAATGTTTTTTTTAGTCCAACCAACAGTCCAAACTTCAACATGAATACATTACAATTATTAAAATAATGAAAAAGGAAAAGCAGCAAATCTTCACATTTGAGAAGCTGGAACCATGAAAGGTTTTTGCATGAAAAATGACTGAAATCAGTTAATTAATTGATTAATCTGTAATTATAAAAACTGTTGGGTAGTTCAATTTATTACAAAACATATTTTCCAAACTCTGTATGCAAAAATCTTAGTTTGTAAAGTGGCTAAAGCTGTAAAAAAAAAGTATTTTTTTTCTCCAAAATGTGGTGGGGCAGAAGGAGAAAGTGGTGTAAAAGGGTACCTCAGATTTTTTTACTTACAAAAAGTACTAATGGAAGACATTACTGGTCTATTTGAAGTATCAGACATACTTTTTATGGCTTCTGAAGCATAAATAGCCTAAAATAAACTCCAGTTTTGATCATTTTGAAATAAAAACAGAATCATGTCCATGGGGAGGCTGGATCACATCGACATTCGGCTCAGCTCCAAGACATATAGTCTCCTAAACACTCTTACTGTAGCTGGAGCTCAGCCAGTCTAAGCATCTCCACTGCTTAGATAAATGTATCCACTCAAATCTTTATTGGAAGAACAACTTCTTTCTTTGTAGAAGTCACTTAAGACAACATCTGTTTTATACTGCAGGAAAAAGCCCAACTTCCAACTGTCCACTGGGGAATATTGAAAATGTTTTGCTGAACTAACAATAGGCCTGTTCTCTTTATTTGTCAGTGTGTTGCGTGGCAGCATTTTCACATGGGAGTGTGTGCAGTTCACTTTCTAGCTTTATTCAGATCTTCAGCTGTATCTCACAACCCTTCTTCAGCCTATGGAACGTGCTCTGAGGTCAACAAGTGTCATTGGATTTAATGTGCGGGAAAAAGCCCTGCTGTATGATCAAAATCTCTGAGTGAAAACTAAAAGAATCTTGGATATTTTACCATAGATGTGAACAATAACTTGTTATTGCTTTGTTCAATTAAAAAAAAATTGCTTTTTTAATTAATTAAAAAATGATTGGATTCATGAATGAATAGAAAATAAAAGGATGAATAAAAACTGAAACAAATGAAGAGCAACATTAATACAGGAACATGCTATTTTTGGTCACTGCATGATCACCATATAGTTGGTTAAAGACTGTGTTCTTCTGAGGACATACACCGATCAGCCGCAGCACTAAAACCACTGACGGGTGAAGTAAATACCATCAGTCATCTCGTTACAATGCAGTGTTCTGTAGGGAAGCCTTGGGTCCTTGTTGTGCACCACCCACCCAAACACTACTGCAATCTGGTCAAGCGTCCATGGGATGTACCAGTACCCCAGATGTCCTGTGTCCTTGCCCCCACAGGACAGAGCCAAGTCCAATCCATGGCAATGCCTCTGACCTGTTGAGACATGGACACAGGACCTCTGGGAGTGTCCTCTCTGGGACTGGGGCATTTGTGGCAGAGCCTTAGTGTCCTGTGGGGTGTGATGTGGGATATTGGCACTTCCCATGGATGCTTGATCGGATTGGATCTGGGGAATTTGTAAGGCCATGTCGACACCCTAAGCACTAAGCACTAAGCACAAGTTCAGGTCATTGGAGGGAATTTATTTAGTAAAATATGATTAGATTCTTCATCACTCCAAAAATAAAGCAATTTCAAGAAAGATCAGCCAAGAAGTGAACATTGCTCGAGGGAGTGTGGAAACTCTCAGGCAGATCATTTCCACATGTTCTGGGACTGCCCAACGATCCGGCCTTAGTAAGATAGTAACATAGTAAGAATGATTAATTCAATAAGGGGTTTTGAGATTAAACATGATTTCTACACTATATATTTCAGGAATATCGCTGCCACAACCAACTCTAGGGATAAGCCAGTCAAAAAGCTATAACAAGGAGATGGTGAACTAGAGAGCCCCAAACAAAAGAGGACTGGATTGTAATTGTAAAAGAAATATGTAACATGGAAAAGGATACTTTCTCCTTGAATCTATGTATGGACAAATGTATTAGTTACTAGTGGACATCTAGTCGGTGAAGATTCTCAGTCATCCAGGTCATGGTAATCTTAAGTGCTATATCGTAGGCAACTGGACTTGCTTGAGTTTCTTGAAGATGTTTCACCTCTCATTTAGAGCTGAAGAAGCTTCTTGGATGAGAGGCGAAACGTCTTCAAGAAACACAAGCAAGTCCAGCTGTCTACGATATAGCACGTACGATTAGTGGGCATGTCAGATACACTCACATGAATGCCAGGACCCAAGGTTTCCCTATAGAACATTGCACTTATGAGATGGTCAGTGTTATTCACCTTAGTTGTCAGTGGTTTTACTGCTGTGGCTGACTGGTGTATGTAGCTAACATTTACCTTCATTAGAGGGGTATTCCAAGGATTTAGTACTACACTTGCAAAATCAAAATCAAAGCCATCGGTCCATCTAATATCCTGACAAACTCCAAGAACATTGGATCCAAAGCTATAAGAAATAAAACACCTGCTGGAGGGCTCTGTTACTATGCAGAGTAATCTGTTAAAATCAGTGGAGCTTCACCTTTTTAAAAAGGAAGGTTGTGGCTGTAGAAAAAGAGACTTAAATTAGCATTCATCGTTCATTCGACAGACAAAGATGGGTAAACTAAAGATACACAAATAAGAAAACTGAAATGAAAAACTGAATGAAAGGAATATTAACAAATGCAAGTAGAGACTCTGAGCTTCTGGTCAGCCTACAGCATTGTAGTTTACAGCCTGATGTCTTGTTAGAGAAGGAGAGTACAGACTTGATGGTCGGTTGATAATGTTCACTGATTACAGCGCAAACAGATTTCCATTTCGTCTTTAAAACTATGGCTTGTGGTTCCATTTGAACCATTCTGATAATTGTTTCTCTCCTCCTCTCTGCAGGGGGACCACACGTGGGCGACCATGTTGGGTCAGAGTGTGCGGTTACAGCCTGTGCCGATCCAGAGCCTGTCAGAGCTGGAGCGAGCCAGGTTACAGGAAGTCGCCTTGTACCATCTGGAGGAGAGGGACCTGGACTTCAAGATTAGCATCCCGAAAGGTATGTTAAGTTCAGACAACACATTTCAACACATATCAAGTCTTTTGGGTGCTCTTACATCCAGGATTTGAAGGACCAGTTCAACATTGTAGAATTTGTTTTCGCTGTCTTGCTAAGAGTTTGATGAAGTCAGAGCCTGGAGTTGATTAGCTTAGCATAAAAACTAGAAGCAGATGGAAACAGCTCACTCGGCTCTGTCTAAAGTAAAAAGCAAAACACCCACTGGCACCTCTAAAGCTCACTAATTAGCACGTTGCATCTTGTTCGCTTAA
The DNA here is from genome assembly GCF_006386435.1 of Epinephelus moara. Classification (NCBI taxonomy): domain Eukaryota; kingdom Metazoa; phylum Chordata; class Actinopteri; order Perciformes; family Serranidae; genus Epinephelus; species Epinephelus moara. The sequence goes on from NC_065522.1 coordinate 17,706,260, forward strand.
TCCACACAAAAACCCAATGTAAAAACATCAATTTGTGGTTTTACAAGGTTTATGTGCTGGTTCATTTAGAGCCATTTAAAACCACAAATTGTAGTTTCTGTATTTTGGTTTTTGTACGGATCAAACAAACAAGATTTAATGGGTTATTTAGTGAGTTTCTGAGGTTAAAGGAGGTGTGCTTTTGCTTTTAAACAGAGTCAGGTTAGCTGTTTCCTCTGTTTTCAGTCTTCATGCTAAGCTAAGCTAACCAGCTGGTGCCTGTAGCTGCACATTTAGCATACAGACATGAGAGAGGTATCAATCTTCTCATATAATTGTTGGAAAGAAAGAAAATGAACATATTTCTCAACATGTCAGCATTACTTCTTGAAGAGTTGGCAACCTTTCTCAATTCAAGAAACGTCTAAATCCACAATCGCCTTTGGTTGTTCAGTCGACTTTCTTGAAATCTTGTAGACATGTTTCAAGACGTATTAGTGTCTTAGAAAGACAAATCAATTTTAGATTCTGCAATAATTGGCTCAAATGGCTCCTCACAGTGTGGAGGTATGACGCATGATAACTACAATGTCACGTTTCTTGATAAATGTGACCACTTTCAATGGTTTGTCCTGGTTGTGGAGAGGATCGTCAGCCTAGAGGTTGCACTAGGCTCGTAATGACGTGTGAAACCTAGCGCCAGTTTAGAAGATGTGACTGGTATGGTAATCAAGCCCACTCCCTATTAAAAACTGAGGTTGAACTGTCCTCGAGGGAGCCAAAACACACTGCTGGTGAATCTGAGGAATGAGTGTGAAGCAGGAGGACAGTGAGGACAAGCCTGTGTGCTCGGTCAACACTCTTTAGTCAAAGGCAACATTCTGTAGACATGTGTAAGCAATCAGAGTTGTTAGTTATGATAAGAAAGGGCAAAGGATGCTGCATGGTTTGTTTATCCTTCCGCGTGTCTCACTCGATGTCTCAAATACCACTGATAGGATTGGGAGTTCAGTTCAGGATAAAGGAAAAAAATATATACAGATATGGTGTCTAAGATATATGCAAACTGCTTAAAAACTAAAGAGAAATAGGAGAAAGGGCAGTTATAGAAAGCTACTTTCCTCTCTGCTATTGAGTGCAAGCAAATGCTGCTTTTAAGATGCTTAAAAAATTTTGTTTTTCTGTTGAGGAACATTTAGAAATGGCTCCTCTTGCAGCCAGAAAGGACAGTCTCTGCTTGCTTTGGACAGACATTATCTCACAGTGGAACTCTTTGCTAAGAGCCAAAAGAAGGTTATTTTTTCCTAGATAAATATGACATAGGCTTGTCCTTACTAATTTCCATTTTGAGGCCATTTTTCTTTTGTTCTTGTTATTAATGCCTCTGCGCCAGAGATAGCCGTGGCTGGAGGCAGTCTGTTTTCGGGTTTTCCATCAGTACATACTGTAATGGACTGGGTGACGTGATTTTAGCTGTATGGATTCTGTCACTGTTAAGAATGTGTTACATTCAGCTGCAGTTATGGCAGTTACTGAGTTTTCCCACACTGTGAAGCCTGTCAGTCAATACTAGCACCTATGACAGTGGTCTGTGTGAGATACCTGTGATTGGCACAGGCTTGAGGAGGGAGGGTTGTTGTTGTTATTCCTGCTACGTCATGTGTGCATTTGTAAGCCGATGAGCTGGAGTTGCTGAAGTATCTGCTAATGCAGAGAACACCCTGTAAAACAGATAGGTTTGTTGTTTTGGCATTGGCTACGGCCCACAATAGCCTGTGTTAAAGTTCAGGAATAAAAGGTCAGCAAAACGAGTTCATGCCTCATAGCCTTATTATTGGGGGCACTACAATACAATCATTCGTATGTATGTCTCATTCTTGAGGACGCAAAATGTCGCGAACGCCTCAAGGGAATTTCTTCAAATTTGTCATAAATGGCCACTTGGACTCAAATATGAACTGATGAGATTTTGTTGGTCGTGGGTCAAAGGTCACTATGACCTACGACCCGTTTTTGGCCAAATCTTAAAAAAAAACAATCATCGTATTTAACGTCATATCTCATGAACAGAAGGGGCAACATTTGGTCATATGCTGAACTGGTGACGCTAGTCTTGGAAGTGACATCAACTAAAAAGCTTTTCCAGATCTTTAAACCACATCTCATGGTCTACCTGAGCAGATGACGTTTGATCACTTGTCACAGAGATCGGTCGTGCATACTTAAGTCACGTCACGAAAATGAATATCTCTGGCAACTAAGCAAACTCCATCTGCAGAGGAACACTGTAAGATGCGACTGAAAGCCCCAGAAAGTCAAGTGAGTGGCCTTTAAGATTTTTTTATGTCTCCACTCTGGCAATAGCAGTGGCTCAAGGCGTTGTAATATATATCATGGGTTCATCCCAATACTGAATCTTGCATCCACGTTTCCCTTAGCCTGGAAATCCAGACTCAAATCTAGACAGATTTTGAGTCTGGCCCTCACCCATACACCCTTCCTACCCAAGGGGCGGCACTAACTGAGGCATATTAAATGCCGCCGCATGCAATTGGATAGCACGATGGCCAATCAGAGCAAAACACAAGGTGACGTATTCAGTGGAGTAAGCCCCATTGGTTTGCTGACCAGTGGGGCTTACTGATATATTATGCTTTTGTTGTATCCCATCGGCAAAACTGCAAAAACGTCCTTCCTGGAAGTGAAGGCTTCTAGGGCAGTCTTCTGTTCCTCACTCAAGGAAAAAGATAAGTGTTGTTGGCTTAGTGTTTCTTCCAAAGCTAAATTGAATAGACACGGTCCTTCGGCAGCTGCCATCTTGGCTGTTTACTTTTAGACTCTTACGGGGGCGGGGCATCTGGATTTCCAGGTTATGTTTCCCTCACTTGTGTCTCTTCCTTGCGTCTCAGCTCCACCCTCGTAATAAACAGGGGAGAGATGCGAGGATGAGACATGAGGGGAGAAGAAACAAGGAAAAATGTCTTAAGAGAAATGAGACGTCTTTTCCTTTAAAGCGTCACATGAAGCGACGTCCATTTCTGACGCCAGCAGTTGATCACAGTTGGATCAGCTGTCAGGAGGCTTTATTTACAGCTACAGAAAGTTTTAATTGAGTTTGTGCCTGCACACACATACTATTATATATACATATATAATGATAAAGATACAGATACAGTTATCAGTAGCAGAGCAGCAGTATTTTCTTTCTGTCTAACAATCAACTGCACATGAACAACAACCTGTCTTTGAACACTGGAATTGATTCATTAGGCCAAATGTTTCAGGGAAAACTAAAATTCTGTAACTCATCAACCCGACGCTCAGGAATGATCAGTGATGTAAAAGTGTTTCTTGCTGACAGACGGACTGTTTGATAGTGTCCATAATAAAAGTTTATGAGGGAAATAACAGATTGTGAAGAGAACAATCTTTCTCATAAATGAAGAAAGTCATTTGTTTCCTCTTCTTCATCACAGAACAAATAAAATATGATGTGGCAGTGATACACTTGAGTGTAAGCTCTTATCTGTCTTCCCTCTGATATGAAACTCCAGTGATGTTGTGATGTATCAGATCAGTCTGATCAGCTGTCCAATCAATAACTGATATCCAATCAAGAGTGGTGTGTTGGTCGGTGAAAGACTTCTGCGAAGGCTGCCCTCGTGCAGCCTTACTTCCCTCTCCTCTGAAAGCCTCCTCTCTCCTCTCTCCTTGACTCCTCCAAGCGCATTTAACAAATTGAGAGGTCCTGCAAGATGGTGAGTCTTGATCTATTTCCGGGTCAAGTGATCAAGGGCAGAGGACGGAGGAGTCAAGGAGGGATATTGGGATGAAGCCAGTGTCTCTGGGTGCATCCATCCCATTCTCGTGAGTGGATTTGGTGGTCAAAGTTCAAGGTCACCGTGACATCACAAAACATGTTTTTGACCCTAAGGAATTCATATGCGAATTATGAAAAAATTGATGAAGGTCAATGTCGCAGTGAAATAATATTCTGCAAAAACATTTTTCTGGCAATTGCGTCATATCTCAAGAAGAGAAGGGGAGACATTTGGTCTGATACTGATTCGGTGACACTAATCTTGGGTGCCCACCTTGAAACTGTGGTGATTGTATAGATCCTCTGTGCTGCCACTTTGAGGATGTGTGTGAAACATCCACATAGTTTCTTTGCATCGACATTTGAAGCATTGTCCACTGTCACGGCTACATGTGAATGTGGACAGACATGGATGTAAACTGTAACTGCAGCTTCACTCGTTTGCAGAGACATTCAACCACAGTCTGGTAATTCTATTTTTTTTTCTTGCTCTGGCATGGAGTGTAATTGTAATTTCAATTTCTTTGTCTTTTCAACTACTTGAAATGCCCCACCTCCCGTGTTCTCACCAAGATACCAGGTCCTTTTGTGTTTCTAAATTGTGATGTCTAGACCTCTTAACCTCCCACCTGGATACGAAACCCTGCACGATACCCCAGGTGTGAAGCACACCCTAGGGGGTCGGTGCCAGTCCCTGCAGCAGACAAAAGGGTGTGAAACACACCTTAAGAGGTGTTCCTCAGGTATAAATGTTTAGGCTTTCCCATGCTTGGGATCTTTCTTCATTCTGACCGCTCGTGTGTTGATTGACCTTATCTTTGCAAAGAAAATAAAAACCTTGTCGGCCGGCAGAAGTCTATATTTCATTCTTCACCAGCAGCACAAAATTTCCACAACAAGAGCAAAAGAATATATTCTTATTCCAAATAAACTATAATTAACCATTAGAATTGTTAAATTAAATTAATATTTCTTATTTTCTTTGATATTTTTCGTGATATACAGATATGCAATGATGATTGCTGGATAATATGTTAAAAGAATGAGACTGAAGGAATAGTTCACCCAAAAACAATATGGTTTTTGGTGAGCTGTTGAACTAAGCTCTCTGTGGCCCCAGAAAAAGTATTTTAAGTGGTGTTAAGGAAAGCAGAGCACCCAAAAACTGAAAGCACATCACTGCAAACAGCGTTATCCAAATGCCACTTATCTATTCATGGGCTGATGGAAATCCAAACAGCTATTTTCACTAAACAATTGCTGAACAAAGCAACAAATTCCATCATGGTAAGTGCTTCGTTTAGCAACAGTTCAACGAAAATAAACCACTCTCTTCTCAAGCTGCTTACTGCACAGACTGCCATAACTTATTTATGAAGGTTGTTAGAGCTGTGTAAAACTTTAAAGGCCTTTTTGGGTAAAAAAAAAAATATATATATATATACATATATATATATATATATATATATATATATTTATTGACAGTTATTATTCTCCTCAAATGAAACCATGATTGAACATCAAGTCAAAGATGGATAATGTTTTATTTACACTGTAATTTACCATTAGAAAGTATAGAACCTTTTACTTTTAGTAAACAGTAGGGCATTTTTTTAGTGGGCGGGACTTAGCTGGAGGCAAAACAATTCTTTACAGACATTAGCTAGAGCTAGCTAGCAAGTTCTGTTGGCTTGTTTTAGATCATGAAGAAAGACGATGCGAGTGGTACATTCAGAAATACTCATTCTGAGTGCCGTAGCGAACGTTCGGCGTTCGGGAGACAGAGCAGCAGAGCACTGAGCGGAGTAAATGTGTGATTAACTTTACCGTTCATTAATTCATATGAAAATGTAATGCTCTGTGTCTATGACCAACAGGACTCTCATTTTAGTGTAGAGTGTCAGACTGACTTTACGAACGCACCATGTCAGGTCACTCACTGCGACTGCGAGTGTTACATGAATAAGTAAACCCTGACCAACAGGACCAGACTGGCCGACCCATATGCTCTCACTCAGTGGATGGATGATGTGACAGGAAGCTTTGTGGTTGATTACTATGCCAATCTTACAAAGGAAATCAACACTTGAACAGTTTCCTCCGGTTTGTTTTGCTATCGAAGCTAACGTTAGCTAATGCGCTAAAGAGTTAGCCTTACGGAGAAATCCAATATTCCTCTTAATACCTCCCCAATGTCTGATGAGGTGGACATTTAACCATAGTTGTCTTTGTTTTTACTGACGGGCAGTGGCGGCAAGTATGAGATGAAATTAAGTTTTGAGCCATGACTCCTTCTATTCTGGCTCCCAATAACACAACAAGATGACATTTTAAGACTCCTATGTAGCCTACAGCCCTGTGGTGGAGAGTCGTGTTTTGCCTCCAGCTAACAAACTGACGTCATTGTGATGTCGGCCCTAAAAGGGTCAATATAATTTTTTTCGTATCTATAAGACAGAAGGCGTCACTTTAAGGTCGTGGGTCATGGATGTGAGCTTGTTTTACAGGCTTCCACAAAGAAAACCATCTTTCTCTCCTTCAGAAAGAAAGTCAGTCTTTCATGTAGGCTGTTGTCCTCTCTTAACAGCCTCGCAGCTACATCAGACGCTGTATTGAATGTCTGATTAATCTTTGATAACAGCGGGAAATACCTCAACACTCCTCTCCTTGCCACTGGACACGACTCCCTGCACTGAAATATATTGTTTATGTGCAACCGTCGAATCCTTCTGAACTCTAAAAACCCAGCCAATAAAGTGGGATAGTTTTTCACCAACAAACCGTAAAGTCTTCAAACACCTCACAGACTGCAGACTGGGAGGTTTTTATCTTGTGTTTATTGGGGCTGGAGGGATCGCTGAGGTCAGAAGGATCAGAGAGTATAGAGGCTGATGCTAAGAAACACACACAGCTGATTGTAGAAGTGGTGTGTGTGCGTGTGTGTGTGTGTCATTCTCCTATGAGACCAATCTTGATGTAAGCTGCTTTTCTCAGACTCAACTGCACTCTCCCATACCGTCGTTCTCTCTCAGGGTTATTAACCCCTGACCTGTTCAACTTTGACCACTGGTTCACTCATGATCTCCAATGAACAGTGACGCTCCGTTATCCCGTAGCTCATCTGCTGTCATGGTTTCGATTCCCACTGGAATAAAAACATATATTTAACGTACTTTCTTAATTTACTTTTTGTCATTTTTCTCAAAACAGGAAATGGCAAATGTCATCTTAAATGGACACAGACTGACAACTTTTCAACTTTTCCCAAGTGGGATTATTGATGGCACCGCTGTTGCAAAGACAACTGGGTTGCTTTCTGTTTTTCTCAGAGTCTGCAACCACCAACAACACAGGATACGCTGCAGTTTGTTTTCCACAGTTATGTCAGTTGTTCCACTGTCCGCCTTTTTTGCCTCTGGAGATAGTCATTTCAAAGAAATTACATTGATACTCTTTGGTAACTGCAGATGGCCACTGATAGCTACTGGGGAGAGCAAAAGCACTAACCTCTACTTGTTTTGGTTGTGCAATGGTTGATGTTCTTCCTTTGTGTCTTAAATCAAGCCTTCATTTTCCTGGCAGATTATACCCAGTGGCTGACAGGGTCGTATAGTGATAGTAAGGCTTAAGGCCAAGACACACACCAAACCAACATCAAACAATTAGCAGCAACGAAGGCCGACTTTTGCGTCTCCTCACTATGCCTGAATCTCAGCCAAAAGGTTGCACTAAACACACCTCAAAGACTACAGCCCATGGCAAACCAGCACGTACGTTCTTGCGGCTGTGTGAGCGGCAATAACCTCCATAGCAGCAGGCGACAGTAGTCTGTATTCGTCGTTAAAAAAGGGAAATCAGAAAATCGTCATGACACTAGATTGAACACTAAATATAAAGAGTTTGTTTTGATCTCACGCCCTCTTCACTTTAGGCATTTGTTTACTTTCCTCACTTCTGTTTTTCTGTTCACAAACACTGAGTTGAATTGCCAATAGAAGTCACTTCATTCACTGATGGGCTCCTCCATCTGCTGGAAAAGAACCAAAAAGTGGTCATGAAGGCCAGTGATGCAGGCACACCGCAAAAACTAGGGAGACAGACACTCACTGATGGCCCAGCATTGACCGACAGTCAACAGTTGGCTTGGTTTGTCAGGGGCTTTATAGAGGACCAGTCTAAATGCAGATGGTGTCATTATTCTATGGCCGTTATAGTGCAATCAACATTTACTTCCTAATGATAAGTGAAAGCAAAACAAAAAAAAAATCTTTTTTTTTCACTTTAAAGGTGACCTGGAGTTTTCTTGAAAGCAAAGTTTTTGTTTACATTCAGTTGGTTTGTTTAAGTCGAAACCTGCATTACATCCATGTTTTGCAGTCTTGTAGTCTCCGTGTATAACCTGCATTTTTTTGGTGAATTACAGACACCTGTGGATGGAAACAGTGTTAAAGTTTTGGCAGGAATGTGTATGGCCTCAGAAAAAACAAACAAACAAACAAACAAACAAAAAACCAGGGGCCCACTCATGAAAACACTGCTTATAATAAAATAAAAATAACTTTATTTATTTAGCACAATCCAGGCATAAAATGCAAAACAAAGTGTTGAACATAATAGACAATCAAAACATGTGTGATAAAAAAATATATAATAAAACTTTATTAATAATAAAATAAATAAATAAAGATAGAAAATATGAAAAAGAAATAAAAGGTAAAATTCAGAAAATTATAGTGCTGCCAATAGTCAACAGCTTAACTTACCTTTAAACCTGCAATATTTTTCTGGCCCTTCTCACATTATCGCATTGTTTTTAAATTATTTGATTGTGTTTCTATAAAATTATGTATTGTTACTTTTGCTGCTTCAGTATCCTTATGTTCCCCACTGGGATCTTGTTCATTTACTCCTTTAAGTATCAGATCATCTGTCTAAATGTTACAAACAATAGTGGCACATTTACTCACAAATACCGAATTAATATGACTCAAAGTGTTGGGAGTCAGGGATGTTAAGCCTGTGTGAAAGTGTATGACTCATGTTGTGAGGACATTTATCTGTCTACACAGTCACATTATGGAGACATAAAGCAGGTCCTCACAATGTAAACCACTCTGGGTTATAGGGTTACGACTTGGGTAAAGAAAGTCTCAAGGGGATACATTTAAGTAAATTAATCTCCCCTTAAGTGATGGAAACATGTTAGTGACTCAGAGCTGTTTACATCCTGTGAGACTCTGCTCACTTTTGGAAAGTTTTCCTATTTTCCTCCCTTGCTTTCGTCTTCTTTTTTTTGTCTTTACGGTTAAATGTAGACTCCTTCCCATCAGGTCAGGGTTCAGTTACACAGTGAGATTTGTGGGAAAGCAATTGTATATCACTTACCATTCACTGCTTTGTCTCGGCTCTCTACAGATTTCAGTGTCCATGATTGCACCCACAAAATCAGGGATTCAGATTCCCGCAAGAAAGTTGAAATTTAGAAAACAGACTTTCCAAATACCCCCACATATTCCACATGGATGTTTGGGATGATACCACATGTTCCCTAATGGAAAACAGCCCCGACCTCCAATCAGTTATTTGTAAACACAAGTGTTTACTTACCAAAGCAACACCTTCAACCTACGCCATAGTGGTCAGAGAGAGAGGATGTGGCGCTTGTAAAACACAAGAAAACAAGCAGTGCCGCATTCCTTGTTTCTATTGGAAGTGAAGATGTTTGGTAAGATTTGGGGGATTTAATTAATAAATAATAGCAAACTTAATTATTTTTCCAAGCACAATATGTAAATATATAAATCGTGAACTTAATATTGCGCTGACATTGTGTTTATTTTTAGTGATATAAGTCAAAGTCCTGGTAAACACAGTTCCAGACAGCTCAAAAAACACATCACAATGCTCCATAAAATGCAAAATAACCAAACAACAATTACACCCATTAGGTCATTACATAAACAGACATAGAGAGTAATGGATTGGAGACCTGCTGGATGGTTCCATGACCTAATTCTGCAAAATTCCAGTATATTAACTTCTGACAGTTTACAATTTACTTGATATTGGTCCTTCAGCACAAATTTCTCATCCAGCTGAACACTCTCTCCAGCAAGCAAGCTTTTACTGACCACTTAAAAGTCACTGCAGTTTATTTTTGCATATTAATAAAATATTTTAAACGCATTAATATTTCAATATGTCACCACTCTTCTTTAAATAAATATTAGCTGAGGAACATTTTCAGGTGAGCTTGGAACATTGTAAGGAAAGCTAAGGCTGGCTACATTAGCTCCTGTATACAACATATACAAGTTATAAATGACTCATACACTCAATACACAATATAATAACAATAACAATATAATATACTATATATATTTTCGGTTATATCTTCTGTTATATCCATTTTTAATTTATATACTTAGTATTGTTTTATTTTTATTTGTATTTATTTTATTTTATTTTATTTTATTAATTAATTTTATTTGTGTATTTTTTTTAAATTCTTTTATTTATTTATTTTTACTTTTCTCTACTTATCTGTATTTATTCCTGTCATGTGCTCCTCCAACATCTTAAATTCCCCTCTGGCGATCAATAAAAGATTATCTTATTTCATCTATACACTGCACAGTTCCACTAGATGCTAAAGTGTTAGCATGAGCAGTGCAGTGACATATCTATCGGAGACTATCAGACAACATCTCTGTTACATAACCTGATGAATAGATTGCCGATGAATACCCCCCCTCCTCTAACTGCTGTACAGCTGATAACAGACTCCAGCATGTGATGCTCATAAGTATAAAGTCTGGTGCTGCCCAACAGATCAAGCTGGACTGATAACAGTGAAGGTGACTGTTACAACGCAGTTACAGACACATAAATTAAAACATTAGACATGACTGCAGGAGCAGTCTGAACCCAACTGGTCTGGCTCACAGACAAAGCGCTCTGTGAGTAAGTGTGGGAATATGCGTCCTCAGTTTGTCCCCTGGGGTGGAATCTCTGCAGTCTACCCAGTCCTTCACGGTCTCTGCATCACCTCCTCCGGCCCTGCTCCCCTCCCCGTTTGTTCTGGTGTCCACTGGGCTTCTTCTGTTCACTTCTGTTTATTTGACTTTTTACATCTCTCACTGTATCTGTGACGTTCTCTTCTTTCTCAGCTCCTGCTTTTTGTTTATTATCTCACAGCTCCAACTACCATAGAACCTCTACAGTTTCTTTGTACAAGCACACTAGCTATCTCTATGCAGAGCCCTGTGTGCTGGTATGTGAGTGCAGTGGTGGTGTATACATACATTTACAATGGATGATGCCAATAGTGTTCCATTCTGTCTGAGTTTTGGTCGGCGCTATACGGCCCTACGATAGACAGCAGGTTGTCAAACTGCCCCTGAGTCATCCTAAGATATGCCTGGAAACAGCCATCATAGATGCGAAGCTCCTGGACCAACTGGTGGTACTCCCCATGACCCACCCTCTTTTTTAGGGTCTCATGTACCCACACAGATCACTGTTTCCCTGTTTACCCTCAACCAGAACTACAGCAAGTACCCTCTGCCTCAACATTTTAGGAACTAGATACTAATTACTAAAAAATGTTATTAATAAAAAATTAAAGCAGTAGAGTGATTACACGGTAAACTAAGGGTGAGGATGTGATGGGGTGGTTGCCTGGCAACAATAAATAGGAATGTGGAATATATATTTTTTTAAAGGCAGTATGGTACCTGCAAAAGGCTTCCTATGTGATCATGTGCAGCTACTATCAAGTAAAAATGTTGCCTACATTTAAGGGCACTGTCTGCAGTGAGAATGCTTAACAGATTCTAGAGGTTAAGTACATGTCCGTACAGGTTACGCACCAGTTCTAAGGGTGCTATACTGAAAGTGTAAGTGTAGACTCCGCTACATCTCAGAGGGAAAATATAACTATTTTTCTTACTCCACTATGTTTTTCTGACAGCCTAAGTAACTTTACAAATTAAGATAAGAACATACATAAATTAAACTACCCAACAGTTAATACAAGTACAGTTTAAATACTTAGTTCGTTACACAATTAGTCAAACAGACAAGAAGTTAATTGATAATTAATTCAGCTTGTAGAGCTCTGTAGAGAATGTGGACAATGTGTTAGGTGGAGAGCGAGCCCTTGCAAGTAATTCAGAATGCCATCTCCGAAAAGTGCATGTGTTCAAAAAAGAACTCGAATCAAAATAAAAATGGTGACAACTGCTATATATGCCCTTGAAACGGTGACCCATCTCTATCATGGTGTCTGTCTTTCTTTTTGTAAAATAGTTTGTTGCAATCTTTAACAAAATTGTATGTTATTGTAAAACTATAAATAAATGATGAAAATATTCAATGAAATTAATATTTTTTAATTCTATTTGGTATTTTTTGTCATCATACAAATTTGCAATGATGATTGTGGGGTGATATGTATGTTGATGTCCAATGTCAAGTTTCAAATCATGTGATGATAGATACAGTTGCTAGTTTAGATGCAACTGCCATAACTCCCATATGCCACTGATGTTGAGTACTATTGTTTGGACAAAAAAATTTTTTGTAGGTGTCACTTTGGGCTTTGGGTAATTGTGATAGCATCTCTCACTACTTTCACAGTTCTTATATATATCTCTCACATTTTTCACATCACTATATCACCGTGTAGACTAATCTGGTGTTTGTAAAGTCTATAAACACAATGATTGAACAAACATTACTATTTCTGTGTGCACGTTTTGTAATTAATAACATGGTTATTGTAGATTTGCTGGGCTAACCGTTAGCTGCTAGCCCCGTTAGTGGTGTCTGTAGTAACTCAGTAACTCAATATACGGTCTGTGAAAAAAATATTTTTTCCAGCGGATATCTTAGTTACAACATGATTGAGCTTGCAAAGCAGTTTTGTGTTGCTATGTGTGGTATTTATTCAGTTTTGGGAAATCACGATGTCTAGAAAGCATCAGTGGCTGCAGCTGACAGGGACAGCTAACAGCAGCAGCAAAGCTAACATCAGGACGTCATCTGTTAAAAGCCTCCCGTTGTCTGATACGACAATGAAACTACTCCAGTTAGCTCAATCATGTTGTAACTAAGACATCTGCTGGAAAAAAAAAAAAAAAATTCACGTTGACGAGACGGCGTTTTGGGTGGAGCAGTTGCTATGGACACGGAGCTTGCTGTTTCTGTAGGTACACATTTCCTGGGGACACCTGCACGTCTCGGCCCCGCCCCCTCAATTGTGATTGGCTAAAGCGCAGCATCGTTCAAACTCAAAGCCCCCCACCCCACCCCCCCGTGATGTCGTCAACACACAGGGCTGCCGATGTAAATTGTAGAATCTGTCTTGAGAGATTAGTAAAAGTGTGCTATTAGTACTTTCACCTAAGTAAAGGATCATCTCTTCTGCCACTGGTTGTGTGCGTGTGTGGGTTTGTGTCTGTGCACCTCTGTATGTCCTTGTGCATGAGTGTGTTTGTTGGTTTCATTGGCACGCTTCAGTGAATTCTTTGTGAAACGTGTCAGTAGCTGCAGGACAGATTTGCTCTTATTTGGTGTTCTCGTGAGTTCCTTCTCATGGCCTGTTCTCTGAATCGCTGCTCAGCAGGGACTCCAAACCAACCAACTCTCTCCTTCCTCTGATCTATTGTTTGTCTTTGACTTTGTCTCACTCGTCTCTAAAGTTCCACTTGTTCCAATTAAAATAACTTTAGGAACAGTCATACAGAAGTCAATATGACCCTTCACACCTCCTCCATAACTCATTCAAACCCTCATACAGTCCCTCTGACCAGGACACACTTTAAAAGTTGGTAATTTAATGATAATAATCTTTATTTATAAAGCACTTTTCAAAACAGAGTTACAAAGTGCTTTACATGTCAGTAATAAGTGATAAAAACACTTTAGTGTATAAAGACTGAGGAAATAAAGACAGTCTAAATGAGCTTCAAACTCAAGTAAAATCAGAAAAAGCTCTCTGATAAAAATATGTTTTAAAAAGGATCTTAAAAGAGATTGACTCGGCCGACATGATTTCCTCTGGCAGACTGTTCCAGAGCCTCCTTTTCAGCCAGGCCTCTGGAACAGACCTCTGCCAAAGCACCTTGAAGTACGTCCTGGTGTGTACAGCACTAAGAGGTCAGACATTTAGCCGGGAGAGAGACCATGAAGAGCCTCAAAAGTAACCAGTAAAATCTTCAAATCTATTCTAAAACATACGTCTCTTGGTTTTGGTTAAAATCCTGGCAGCTGAATTTAAAGAAACAGTGACGAGCTAATGAGCTGCACCTCTTGCATAACAGCTACACTTACTTATATCTTATATCTGTGTGTGCTGGAGGAAATTTTCAGATCCTTTACTTATGTAAGAGTACTAGATAGTTAGATAGATAGCTGGATCAATACTTTTATTAATCCTGAAGGAAATTAAGGCACCCAGTAGCTTAAATGATGAGCACAACAGTTGCAAGTTAATTTTTTAATTAACAGACTAATAGTTTCAGTTGCACTTCTATATTTTTATATGGTCTCTGTGCAAAAATCATAAATTCTAATGTAATATAAGTTTTCAAAAGTATAATATTTCCCTCTGAAGTGTCATGGAGTAGAAGTAGAAAGTGATTTTGAAATACTCAAGTAAAGTAAGGCCATGGTTACACGAAAACGATCCACTGAAAACAGAATCGCTTCTTATTTTCGTTTTGGAAAAAGTTCCGCGTTTAGACAACAATGTTTTGATAACAATCGCCGTGCACACAGATCCGCAAAAATGACCAAAAACGCTGCAGTATACATGCCAGGCCAGTAGTTGGTGGTGTGACGCTTACGCTTCCTTCTACAGAGCAGTGATGCATAAACAAACAAAATGGCAACTGCACGAACATTTGTCTGGACGACGAATTGCTACAGTAAATCTACACTATGATGGGGAAGCGTTGATAAATTCAATAGGGTGAGCAGCACAAGCAGAGCTCGGGAGTCCGCCATTGTTGTTGTGATGGTCGACTTTCTCGCGCATGCCTAGTGACTGGAACCGTAATGCGCATGTGCGAAAAGTCCCGTTTTCAGAGGAACTGCATATTGCAAGTTTACATGACAACGGAGACGGTGCTGTTTCCAAAAAGTTTACATGACAACGGAGACGGTGCTGTTTCCAAAAAACATTGCGTTTTCAGGCACCCAAAACGCCGCTGTCGTGTAAACGATCGGCCAAAACGCAACTAAAGTTTAACGTTTTCAGTTGAAATCGTTGTTGTATAAACGGGGCCTAAGAGTACCTCAAATTTGTACTTAAGTACATGTACGGGGTGGCAGTAGCTCAGTCCACAGGGACTTTTTGGGAACCAGAGGGTTGCTTATTCAAGTCCTCGTCCGAACCATACATGGAGCATGGACTGGTAGCTGGTAGCCACAGCAAGGAACTGAACCCCCAGCTGCTCGGTGCGCCTGCCCATTGCTCTGACATCTCTCCATTTAGGTCCTGTTTGTGCATATGTGTATTTCTGATCTGTGTGTATATGACAACAAAGTTAAAAAGAATTTCCCCTCTGGGATTAATAAAGTATATCCTCTTCTTTCTTTCTCTCTCTTGTGTAAAAGTACTTAGTTGTCACCTCTGGCTGCTTTTATGTTGTGAGTGTGACTTTCTTTAAGTCCTAACAGTCAGTCCTTTACCACCGATACAACCTTACTCAATTCATTCATCTCTGATTCCTCATAGGTTGCAACGCTACACTTACTGTATCTGTGCTTAAAGAGAAGTAGGAAATCAGTCAATTTGTGACCTCGTATTCGATTGAAGTGATGCAGTGCCAACAGCAAATCATAACGCAAGCTGCAGGAAAATATCTGACTCTATGACAGTATACTTGGAAGCCTGGTGTGTTTTCCCTCCTCGTTTGTCTTGCTCTGTCATCTTCACTCTCTGTGAATGCGCATTATGTAATCATACGCTGTGAGTGCATACATGTGCACACACACACTAAGGGATTAGCTGTAGCTGGAGGTGGCGTGTGTGTGATGGGAGGGGCAGAGCACTTTGGAAATAAACTTTAATTTCCTGCAGTCATGGGAATTTGACCCTTTTATCCCGACATGCACACACACACACACACACACACACACACACACACACACATTGTTGTGGACAGAAATACTCTTTCTTTCCCCTGCTGTTTTAATTTGCTGGTTTGTCTCTTTCATTAAGGGGGAAATGAGCAAAGAATTTCCATCTTTAGTGTCCCAAATATTCTGGACAACACTATCTGCGATGCAGGGAACTCTGATTGTTCCTTAATAGGGAAAAGACCTGATGTTGAATTAGTAGTTTCTAAACACCAGCTTTAGTAACCCAAACAATGGCTTGTTCCACATAAACCCGGTCAGAGGAGGAGGATGTAGAACTTGTAAAACAGACCATAAAAACAGACATACAGAGAACTGCTGCTGCAACATATGCCCTCTCATATACACAACCATAGCTACAACGTGTAGGCATGGATTTATAGCTGATGCTTCAGTATTTTCTTCTGTTAAACCCAACTGTTGCTCCAACTACTGCCAATGTTTGGCTGGTAGTCCACAGGAATTTAAAAGAAACACCAAACAAAAAGGATTATGAATGTAAAAATGTCAGCAATGATGGTTTTCTGACAGTAAGTAGAATCTCTAGCAGGGAAATTCTTTGTCGACACTTTGCATGTCACCAGTCAAGTAATCTGATTTAGAACTTAGATGCATAGAGCAATGAGTCATCAGATTTTATCACTGACTGACAGTGACACTGACTACAAGCCACAGGCCACAGACTGCAAACAGCCACAGGCCACAGACTGCAAACACTGCAACATGCTGGGCACAGCCTTTTGCCTTGTATCTTTGCACAGGGGCTCAGTGGTAAGGGTTAGGTAACAAAACTACTTGGCTACAAAAAGATCATGGTTTATAGAAGTCACGTTAGTCAACTCACGTGACTAACAACTAAAGTCCTGTACTACCCACCTCCAAGCACACCTTCCAACCAAGTCTCACTCCAAAGTCGTCCAATACCAGCGCTTGAGCTGTGACTTCCGGCATCAGACACCAACAAAAAAGGCCGTCCTTGCATGTCGGCATGATACACGGCCAGTTGCTGATATTGTGTAACAGCGCCCGGTGCCGTCAAGGAGAAACATGGTAGGCCAACAGTTAAGGGAGCAAAAGTCTGAGTGGGGTGGGCCCAGCAACCATCAACTTTCACCCAGGAGGCCGGTGTTTCCTTTCTGTATGCATGTAAAGCCAAGCGCTGTTCATTTTTATTCTAAACCCAACCAAGTGTGTTTGTTGTTGAAGGAAGTTGTACCGACGTAGTGCATTTATTTTGAAAGAGACTATGCAAACTGTACATTTCCTGTGAAAACTGAAGTTTATTTTGAAAACAAGCAATGCATGTAACAGGCTAAAGTTGGCACAGTGTCCCAGAACGTCAACAGCCAATGCACCCAGGGTACCTTGCTCGTCATATGTCGACGTGGCAAGTCCGTAACCGAACATCGATATGTGACGAGGTCAGAGTGAGAATGTGTTGGACTTAAGTGTTCATAATACTTCGTCCGCTGCTCTGAACAACTAATAATGCCACGTATGGGTTTGCATTGGAATTGGTTAAAAGCCTAGTGAGTCTCATACAGGTGCTAAATGGTGCATTGTGTCCGTATCTGATGCAGAAGGCCACTGTCCAAGTAACGTTTTGATGCCCTGGGTGTGAGACCAGGCTGTTAAAGCACAACCCATTTAACAGAATTGTAACCGCATTGTAAAATTGTTGGTCCATTCATACTTGTCCCCTCGGCTGCCTCACTTTGTTGCTGAAGAATCACCAAAGACTTTTTATTTTCTTCTTTATAACAGTATTTTGCCCAATTAAAAAAAGAATGCAAGTGAAGTCAACTGAGAAGCTTTTCCAGAGCTTTAAACCACATTTCATGTTCTGCCTGAGCAGATGACCTTTGCTTAGTTGTCACAGAGATAACTCGGTTGTCCATACTTAAGTCACCTGATGAGAATGAATATCCGTGACAACTAAGTAAACTCTCTCCACAGAGGAACACTGTAAGATGTAATTGAAAGCCCAAGAACATTAAGTGAGTGGCCTTTCTGATATTTCACGTCTCCACCCTGGTTATAACCGTGGCCGGAGGTATTATAATATATATTTTGTCTCTGGGTGCGTTCATCCCATTTTCATTAACAAATTTCCTCAGCTTTGGCACAAACGTCCACTTGAACTTAAGGATGATCTAAGCAGAACTTTGTGGTCAGAGTTCAAGGTCACTGTGACCTTGGGTGTTCACCTTAAAATCGTGCTGATTAAAAGGATCTTTTGTGCTGCTGGGTTGAAGACGTCCATGTTTTAGAATTTGTAGCTTCTTTGCAGCAACATCGATATTTGAAGCATTGTCAACTCTCATGGCTACATATGAGTCTGTACAGACATGGATGTGAACTGTAACTGCAACTTGACTTTAATTTTCTCTCTACACTTCTACACTACAGATGGACAACCAGTTAAGCTCACATTCACACTTACAGACAATTGAGAGTTACAAATTAACCTAACGTACATGTCTTTGGATCATGGGAGGAAGCCGGAGTACCCGGAGAAAACCCACGCTGACACGTAGAAAACATGCAGACTCGACACAGAAGGGCCCAGAACCCTCTTGCTGTGAAGCAATAGTGCTATCCCTGTATTTAAAATCATTTTGACATAATTTTTGACTACAAAAGGGAGATTTCAATTAGATATTTAAATGTTTAGAAGGTAGATTTTCCCTTTATTACCATGCCATTAAATATAGTTTTGACCTGACTAACTACCATGTAATTACCTCTCCCTTTAGATTTTTTACACACAGAGAAAACACACGTACACTCACACCATTTCCCTTGTCTTTCATGTCTGGGGCCGTGCAGCCCTCAGGCAAAAAGGGACTATTCAAACAAACAACAAGGTCTGGTTTATTGAAATGGTTCGCTCTGTTCTAAGAGCTGAGGGAGAGGTACAAGCACACAGGACAGAAAGATAAGTGATAAAGCGAAAGGGGAGAAGGTCATAATGAGGGTGGTGTTTGAATTTGAAAAAAAAGAAGTTGATTTAGGACCAATAAAAGCAGAATGTGGTTTAGTTTATGTATAGATAAATGTTTGTTTCGCGGTCCTTCATCTCAATAAGTGGCACTGAAATACACTCTCATACACACACACTTTCATAACAAAATAAATGAAAGACACCACAGGACAAACAGCACACAGTCTTCATTGTTCGACATTCTTGAGCACCACTTATTTTATTCACGATGACTTTTTCTTTTCTTTTTCTCTCACAGAAATACGTAAACGGAGAAAATCTCTACGCAGGAAGTTTGACTCCTTTTCAAAGGAAAAGAGGGAGCGAGGTAAGTTCATCACACAAACACGGTCATGTGTGGTTGAACATAAAACCATCTCTGGCCACAGTTTGTCTCCTTTGATAATCTGTTTCTCCATGAAGTCCCTGCATGACCCGACACCCTCAGACTTTGTGTTTGCTGCAGTAAATATTACCATCAAACACAATGTCCCCTTTCTGGTCTTTCGAACCGTATCACCACCACTGACGTCCAGTGGCTTTTACCACTAATGCTCTTACATACTTGAAATACTGTGTTTATAAGGGCCTACGGGCTGACTCATGCAGCGTTCAGTGAGTCAAGCTTTGTGTTTCATTGTCCCTGCGTCTTTCCTGTGTTGTTACGACATAAACTGATTTAATGACTAATTACAAACTCCCTCGACAGTCATGTTTCGTCACCCTGAGGTGCAAAAACAAACCTCCGCAGTGAAGTGTTCTTACGCACTCTGATTACTGGAAATAACCAGCGTTGAAGAAATATTTCATTCATGACATTTCCGTTGATCAAAATGGATTTTCATAGTTCCTTTTTTTTTTTAATCCCATTAATGCATATTTTAACTATCTTGAAATAGCCCATTTATTACTAGAGTCTGATTATCAGTGAGTTTTGATTAGTTATAATCTCTCTGGACATTCTCAGTTTTGCTCTAGTTTTTCCAGCATGGTTGGATTACTTACCAAGTAAAGGAGGTAAATGCTTTTTAGGCCAAGACCTACAAGCCTAGGTGTAGGTTATGGGGGGAAAAACAGAGGACCCCCTCAGTTTTTAATAAATACATTTGTTCTCCCAGTAAAAACATGAAAGTAGCAGAGGACTTTTGTTTTGAAGACATTTTAAACCATAGATTAATGGAGAAAAAGCACAAATTGGTGCATAGCGTAATACCCCCACATCACCCGTTTTATATGTGTGCCCAGCAGTGTTGAAACAAAAGCTACATTCTTATCTACAAGGGTCCCTGAAGGCCTCAGGGTCACTGTGTCACTTGGTTTTGTGGTTATCTGATTAATCTCAAATTTGTTTTGGAACCAAAGTACAAGTTCCACTGATACTCGTACTCGTACTCGTCGTCCTCCGCTTATCCGGGTCCGGGTCGCGGGGGCAGCAGCCTCAGCAAAGAAGCCCAGACAGTCCTCNATCTGCCAAGGGAAACCCTACCAGGGGCAAAATGCCCCCGACAACATAGCTCCTAGGGTCCACTGATACTTCACATATAAGAGATAAAAACATCAAGGAGTATTCTGCATTAATATTCAGGTCCTGTATTGCCATTTTAATTCAATTCAATTAAATTCAATGGAATTCTATTTATAAAGCTGAATATCACAAATCACAATTTATCCCAGAGGGCTTTACAACATACGACATCCTTCTGTCCTTGGACCCTCACAGCAGATAAGGAAACCCCCCCCCCAAAATAACCTTTAACATGGAATTTATTGAGCTGACATATGGTATGTTTTACTAGATATGCCTATGTTTTCCTTTCAGGGGTCAAGTTTTGTAATGACACTTTAAACTGTATTTCTATTTTTACTTGTTTTGAAAGACTTTTATGCAAAACTGAAACATAATCTTGCACAATCTAGATTTCCATAAGTTATACAGCTCTGTGTCATGTGTTGCTGATGGTGAAGCTGTATTCATACTCGTGCCTTTGGGCTGTAGGCAGTGGTGCCATGTGGCTAAATATATTTACTAAACTACTGCACCTGAGTACAATTTTGAGGCACTTCCATTTTCTGCTACCTTGTAGTTCTACTAAAGTGATGTACACATTAATGCATCAATATTTATAGTCAAGTTAAGCTTTCGATTTACTGGTCCACCCACGTCCCAACCCTCACCTATGGTCATGAGTTCTGCGTAATGATCGAAAGAATGAGGTCGCAGATACAAGCAGCCAAAATGAGTTTCCTCTGTGGGGTGGCTGGGCTCAGCCTAAGATATAGGGTAAGGAGCTCGGACATCCAGAGGGAGCTCGGAGTAGAGCCGCTGCTCCTTTATGTTGAAAGGGGTCAGTTGAGGTGATTCGGGCATCTGATCAGGATGCCTCCTGGGCGCCTCCTGCTGGAGGTGTTCTAGGCACGTCCCACTGGTAGGAGGCCCCGGGGAAGACCCAGAACACGCTGGAGGCCTCATCTGGCCTGGGAACACCTTGGGGTCCCCCAGGAGGAGCTGGAAAGCGTTGCTGGGGAGAGGGTCCCCCAGGAGGAGCTGGAAAGCGTTGCTGGGGAGAGGGGCATCTGGAATACTTGCCAAGCCTGCTGCCCCCTCGACGTGGCTTCGGATAAGCAGTTGAAAATGGATGGATGTAAAAAATTGTAATCCAGTAATGTAATACTTAATATTCTAAACTGAGTCATTTTACATCCGGAGTACTTTGTTACTTGAAGTATATTCAATGCTAATACTTTCCTACGTGGGTAAGAGTTTGAATGCACAACTTTTACTTAGTATTTTTACACTGTAGTGGTGCTACTCTCACTAAAGTAAAAGATCTGAATACTTCCACCATTGGCTGCAGGTTAGGTCTTCATATATAGAACATATTCTCGTGTATACAGGGCTGACAAAAGTATGACTCATGATTACCAAATTTGTAACAGCTCTTTGCTGTATATAAACACAAAGGCATCCTCATGCTCTATTTATATTCAGCAGTGAAGCAATAACTTATTGCTGTAATTTCCTTTTGTTGCTGTCATCCACCCATAAAGTTAAAAAGAAATTAGTCTCAGCCTCTGACCAAACTGAACCACAATGTGCCAACTCTTTCATTAATCTAAATGGGAACAAAATGATCTGGGAGTGTCGTACTTTTATCACAGTGTGAATCAAATATTGGGTTTCATGAATACATAAACAGCCGAGCTAAATTAAACAGAAACTTGTGTCAGCTTCAGTTTACCCCTGCTTGCTTTAAGCAGCAGTGCCCTCCACTGAAAAAATGTGTTTGGTCAGTGTAGTGCCTGAACTGTTTTACTACAAAGCCACACTGCTGCAACAAGTGCAGAAAGTGTCTCATTGTCTGTCTGGAATAAGCAGGGACGTCCCTTAAAAAGACATTCTCTGGATGGCAGCATATGTTGCTCCAAAACCTGTATATACCTTTTAGCACTCATGGTGCCTTCACAGATAGGCAAGGTACCCATGATGCCATGGGCACTAACACATCCCCATATTATCACATACCATTGCAGATGTTGGCTTTAGAACTTTGCACTAGTAAAGGCCCATTTATGCTCAACGTTAAATACAGATCCGGATACGGGCGGAGCCTTCTGTGCATCCTCCGCGTTCATTTCGTCCGTATTTCTTCACGTTTCCATAAAGCTTACGGATACGGGCCAAATGGAGACGTACCACCGGAAACCGTGGGGGCAGTGTTGCTGTCACTACCCGATAGGTAGCTCTAGTGAGACACGAAGAAGAAATAACAATGTCATCGATCAATGCCAACGTAAAGGACGCATGGAAGTATGTGGGCAGTGACGGTAACATCTTTTAAAACAGACGTATGCATTTTCGTACGTAAAGGGAGGATAAATGGGCCTTTACAATCTGGGTGGTCCTTTTCCTCTTTAGCCCAGACGACACGACGTCCATGATTTCTAAAAACAATTTGAAATGTGGACTCATCAGACGGCAGCGCACTTTGTGTCAGTCCATCTCAGATGAGTTTAGGCCAAGAAGTTCTGGATGTTGTCTATATATGGCTTTCACTTTGCATGGCAGAGTCTTAACTTGCATTTGTAGATGCAGTGACAAACCGTGTTTACCGACAATGGTTTTCCAAAGTCTTCCCGAGCCCATGTCGTACTATCCTTCATACAATCATGTCAGATTTTAATGCAGTGCTGCCTGAGGGGTCAAACGTCACAGGCATTCAGTATTGGTTTTCAGTCTTGCCCCTGATGTGCAGAGTTTACAACAGAATCTCTGAATCTGTTGATGATCGTATGGATTGTTTTAGATGGTGAAATCCCTAAATTCATTGAGATACTTTCTTAAACTGTTGGTGTTTGCCCACATAGTTTTTCACCAAGTGACCATCCTTGTTTGGGATCAACTGAGCTTTTTGCAGATGCCCCTTTCATACTCAGTCATGGGTGTAGTCATTGGGGCAGCTGTAGCTCAGTCCATAGGGACCTGGGTTGGGAACCGGAGGGTCGCCAGCTCGAGTCCACGTCCGGACCAAATATGGAGTGTGGACTGGTTGCTGGAGAGGCTCCAGTTCACCTCCAGGGCACTGGCAAGGTGCCCCCGAGCAAGGCACCGAACCCTGCACTGCGCTGACATGTCTGCATTTAACGCATGTAGAGATCCTGTTTGTGCATGTGTGTATTTTGGGCCTGTGTTTATATGACAACAGAGTGAAACTAATTGAATTTGCCTTCAGGGATTAATAAAGTATATCCTCTTCTTCTTTTTCTTCTGATACTTTAATCTGTTACCAGTTAACTTCATTCCAGCATTCCCAAGCTTTCCAAGTCTTTTGGTTGCCCCTGTCCCAACCTTTATGCATCAAAATAAAGTGTTGGTCTCCATTAAATGAGCTCATAGTGTTGGTAATAGGACATGTATACAGGCCTCTAGTCCCTTCAACTGTTTTTAGTTTGCCTCCATCTTTACATTTCATCTCTTTTCTCTGCTTTCTTTACCTCCCTCCTCCTTGTCTTCCTCCTCTCCCTCACTGTAAGCCTCATCTGCCAATGTGACCCCAACCTCTCATAAAGAGATGTTCTCTATTCTCAGGTGATTATCACAGCACTGCAAGATACGAGCCAAAACACACACACACACACACACACACACACACACACACACACACACACACACACACACATTCCCAGGCTGTCTGTGCAGGTCTTTAAATCCTGCCTCCAGCCTCTTACACACAGGGACTTAGCTGAAGCTAACCCTGCTAATCAAAACACAGAACATTGGGACCTGGCAGCGCTCCGTCTGGCTCTGCTGCCCCTACTACTGAAGGCATGACTGTGTGGCCTACAGGGGTCGGCAGGTGGCAGATTACATATAACAGGATTATTATTAAGAAGTAACAGTGGAGTTACTGTGTGAGAAATAATAATAAGTCAAACTGTTTTCATGTAATTTGCTGATGTGAATAACGGAAATGCCAGGAGGTTTTTTGGCTTTTCCTCGATTTGATGCAGATTGCAGGTTCAGCCATGCCAGCATTCCTCTGGTGCAGAAAATCACAGAGGATAATGGAGGAGAGCAAATATGAGAAGAGAGGGTTACAAATGGATGAAGGCAGATGCAATAAGCACTTCTGCATTTTCTTTATAGTCTGGTTAGATTTCTACCTTCTCCTGTTGACGTTCAACTGGACCAACAAAATTAATGCTGCCCTCAAGTTATGTAATAAACAGTGGTATTTATGACAAGGGAATAACTGTAATAAACAAACAAGATTATCTGCAGTATCAAGTCCCAAACTTATGATGATTTGGGATGTCAGTGAACAAATTCTTGGCGTATCCATTTGCAGGCCTAGAACTGACCCAACACTAAGTCCTGCCCTGGCCAATCATAAAGTAGCTTCAGGCCAGCTCAGACCAGGGTCCGACAACAACACATTGTGCTCCATTGACTCTAATGCAGTCGTTTCAGATTTCCTTCATTTCCAGGCTGGTTTTGTGGATTCGGAGCTAAATGTTGTGCCTGGGGCACGTCGTGTATTAATGATACTCGTTACCTGGAGAGGTTGGAAAAAGATATACCTCAAGGCATTTGAATTGAACGCAACTGGACTTAGTTTTGTCTTAGAAGATGTTTCACCTCTTATCCAAGAGGCTTCATCAGTTCATGCTTGTCTGACTAGGCTGGTCAGGCAAGCATGAACTGATGAAGCCTCTTGGATAAGAGGTGAAACATCTTCTAAGACAAAACTAAGTCCAGTTGCGTTCGATTCAGTTGCCTTGAGATAACTATAACCTGGATAAATGAGAATATCCACAGGCATGAAAAATATATACGTTTCGTCCCTGTTCCAAAACCAAAGTCAAACCCTGAAAAGTGTAGGGTTAGCTAGCTAGCTACTGAAGATATAGCCTACTGAATGTATACACATGCTGCTTTTGCTTTNCTCTGGAATCACTGTTTCAGTTTTCCAACAATATGCCAATATTTCCACAGGGAGTGCAGTTAGTTACAGTGCTTACTCCGACAGCCTGTCGGACCATCACAAAGGGGCGGGGCTTAGCGAAAGGTCAGTTGTTTAAACAGTGGGATAACAGACCATTTTTTTAGACTGTTTTTCTGAGACTGCATACATGTTGATGCACTCTTTGTACATAACAGAAGTGACGAATAAAAAAAGAGGCTTATGGGAGAAATTCAAACCCTGCTTGCTTTCTTACCCCTGCACATCACTGCAGACCCAGCCACCAAAAGCCAGTGTCAGAAGGGAGGTTTGAAACACTGTTCGCCCATCTGACAAGCACTTTGGTTGAAGCATCCTGACGTGATAACAGTTTAACAATTTCTTAGCTCTGTTGTTTGATAGTTTTAAGTAGAGTTTTAATTTAAGATTCAAGATTCCCCACGACTACTCTCTTTTCAGTCAGGGCGCTCATGTTTCGTTTGGCAGTATGGTTCTGCACATGTGGTGCTCTGGAACAAAAAACAAAATTTAGGTAAGGAATACTCCACCCACAAAATGAGCATTTGTATATTAATTACTCAATCCGTATTTCAGTAAATACTTTAAAAATAAAAGTTTTTCTTGCATGCCTCCATGGTGAGCGAAGAATTCAAAAAGGGGGAACTTCTGAAACTTCCTGTTACTGAGTAGGAGGTAGGTAAGTAACCTTGGCCACCAGTGTGCAAATGGGTGAGTTTGAGTGGTTGGAAGACTAGAAGGGAGCTATACAAGTGCAGTCCATTTACCATATGCTAATGATAATTTTGTGGGTATGGTATTCCTTTATGACTAAGTGCTATTACAGGTGCATGGCTCAGGCATTGGAGGGACTTCAATTGTTCAAATCAGTGTGTAAGCCGTGTGTAGTAGCATAGATGCAAAGCTTTAGTGTTGGTTAATGGAGATAAAATGAGTGCCAAATGTTTATTTGGACTGCCTGGTGTTACGGGCTTGTTTGAAACAAACTAGGTCCCACTATGTGTCCTCCAAAAGGAAAACTGTTTATACTTGTGTCAGATAAAAGCCTGCCATCTTGATGCTTTGTGTGTCAATGTGTCTTCTTAATGTGATGAGTCCTGCAAATGGGGATCGGGAGAGACTTTGAGACGTTGGTGGTGTTGACCTCAGCTGTACTCTCAAGTGACAGGAGTCAAAATTTGTGCCAAAAAAAGAGTTGGATAGAGAAGTTTTAACGTTCTCACCTGGCTAATTGCTGTGTGAATTTGGCTTATAGTGATGTGAGTCTGTTTCAGAGGCTGTTACACCATCTCATTGTTCTTTCCAAGTCGCTCCACCTCCAGTATTTGTGTTTCTCTGCGCTGCTTTGACCTTCATTCTCCTTTTTCAGACATTATTTTTAGGCAGAGGTTAAATAGAAGTTACTAAGCTTCTGTGTTGTTACATGTGTTTCACTGGGGTTTACACAAAGGACATCCTGTGTTAAATAAACACAGCTTTTTAAGTTCACTTAGCTCAGTGCCCCGGAGGACCAATATTATGATCCAGCTGCTGGCGTGTTGACGGAGAAATAGTAGCGCGTACTGAGCAGCATCTAAATATATCTCCTTCAGTCTTCCAGGAACAGACGATGACCTGAGAACCAGAAATACTAAAGAAGGAAAGCAGTGAAATTCTTGAACAATTCGGCTTTGAGCAGTCAGATACACACAGCGGTCTTCCTTACTGAGTTCTAGTGTTTGTTTTACTTTTAACCCAGGACGTGTCCAGAGGGGTCTCATCAGTGAAATGCCAACTGCAGTAATCAGGCCTACTAGGACCAGGATTTTAGACACACAGACGTCACAAGTCCAAATCCCCCTATGATGCACCATCTATACAGAAACCTGTAGTACAAAGGAAGTAAAATATTATCAGATGAGACAATAAATATGACTGATTACATCATTATATAACACTGTTATCTATTTAATTAAAAATGCAGTGTAAAAACAAACAGGACAGCCGACAAGACGGAATCATGGCTGGCACGGGTGTGACGTTTTGATGACGTTTTATGTGTGCTACCCACCGCGGAAGATTTAAAAAGTAGCTGTTAGCAGTTAGCGGCTTACTCACAGAAGAAGAACAACAGCCTCTGCAAATTGGAAAAGCAGTTGAGCTTATAGGACTTGTTGTTACAGTCTCTAAGAACAATCAGCACTTGTCTGGTGTCTAGTGTCTTGAGTGGGAGAGGGGGAATCACTTCTTTGGGGTCATCAGGTGGGCACCCTCCTTCATTGGTATTTCGTTGAAAGGGCTCAGCAATGACACCTGACGTCCCAGGTGTGCCCCCCTTCGCTTCTACCCCTCATGTTGGACATCTTGCAGACCAGGTGGGGTCTTTCCTCTTCTTCCAAAGCCAATTGCTGCTTCGCTCCATAGCCTCTGATAGCGACTTGATGGCTTGTCAGAAGGCCTGTCCTTGAACCTCCACTCTCTTCAGAAGCCTGGTTGATGATGGCTACAAATCCTCTACACCCAACTTCTACAGGGAGCACCTGGGTACACCAGCCATGTTGTTCTACCTCAGCTGCTAGGTCTGTGTACTTCAGGCTTTTGCATTCATAAGCTTCCCCCAACTGCAGCCTCCCATGGGATGAGATTTGAGAGCTCCTTATCCTCCGAGATCAGCCTCCATGTAACAGGGACAGTAAATGAATGTGATTGACATGTTGGTGTCATTGGTACTGTTGATAAAGCACTGCTGATAGGTATGTTTTATGTCCCATTAGAGGCAGATGCTGTTGTCTTCCAAGATTTTTAGCATAGAAATCTAAAAGTACTGACTCAGAAAATACGTATTTTTTTGTTTTCTTGCTCATCATTTTCATAGGACACAACAAAAATGAAAATAACAATTCATATTAAAATAAAATGGATTCATTTGATTTGATAAATAGATATCAATAGATATAGATTGATCTGTGGAGACGTACCTCCAGTATAGTTCCAGAGATTTGTAGAATCAATGCCAAGGCACACTGAGCCTGTTCTAGCAGCATGTGGTGGCCCATCACCTTACTGAGACACTTTATGTAGGTTTCTCCTTTATTTTGCCACCTGTCTGTAGATAAATGTGTGCATGCTGTGTAGAAAATTTAGTAGACTTATCAGTTAAAGCATCAAGTTTGAGATACATGATGCTGTCAGCCAGATATTTTCAAATATATACAATCATATGTTGATGCACACATATATATCACTAAAATCGCCAGTTTAGTATGACCCAATTTCCAAAAGTAAATGTCATTTGGTTTACCAATAACAATCAAAATCAACCCTGGAACAGCTACTAAGTGTAAATTGTGTGTAATTGTACAATCTAATCGTCACCTTTCTTATAACTCTGAAGCAGTAAAGCACCAGACCTCTCAGCTGTCTAAACATCCCGTTACCTTGGCTGCCTGACTCTGTAAAGAGCTGTCCAAGACTTCCAAACTGCCACAGCCAACCATTAAATCCTCAGCTGTTTAATTTAAACAAGCAAACACCTCCAGCATCAAGTGGCTAACACTGCCGTAGCTGGCATTGGATGGCAGAAAACTTGGCCAAATGTCAGGAGGCAGCGGCACAGAGTGGTCAGCTTGGCTGTTCCTGTCGACAGACGTCAGGACTGAGGAATAAGCATGAGCTTACTGATCAAATGAGGCCATTAGAGTGTTCTGTTTAAGACACATTAACGGATGACATCTTCTTCAATGGATGGGGGCAGTTCTTGTTGGCAGGGGACATTGTGTTTGTTTGAAACCAGGTTACATGAGGTGAGGTGTACAGAAGAAAATCTTTCAACCAGTTCAAGAGAAAGTGTCTGTCCTGCTGTGGTGTACTCCAGGAACAGTTCTTCCACAGGGTACTGTGTTGCCTCTAGGTAACAAATCCACTTTTGGCCGTTTGCACACAAATAATACATCCTCAATTATGTTGCAATACTTTAAAAAAGAGCCAGGGCCTTAAGGAAGCCATTAGCAGTGTTTATATTATAATATGACTCTCTGGAGACCATGTTGACTCCCTCACATGGTTCAACCCCATCATCTCTCTCCACAAAAGTGGTCTGAAAACATCTTTTTCTGCCATTTTACAATATGGAAAAAATGGATTCACGATAATAGATGAGTAAAGTTTAATTTTTAATTGTTTAATGAACTTTATTTGATAATTAAGTAATAGAAAATTGCTGAAATGCAAATGTTGCCTTGAAGCAACACCATGACATTTTTTGTAGGGATGTCCTGATCCGATCCTTGATCGATCCTTTATTCTGAGCAACACAGCCACACCTAATGATGTAACCTCGCCTACCACAGCCCTACGGCAACTCTGGAGGGACAATTCGTTTACAAATCAGAATTTGTTTACATTTTGTGCCACTGAACCACCGATAAGCTTTTTGGATACTATTTAAATAAAAAAAACAAACCTTATGGGACAACTTGGATGCATTCTTTTTTATTATTTTTTAATGCTGATGTTAAGTTTGCCAAGATATGCTTACACTCTTTAAGGGATTCCTATGGGAATTGCAAATGGCATGAATTTTTAAAACTAATAGGGTTTTCACTATTTATATGAGTATAGTATTACATTTTCTTAAAATGTTAAACAATAACCCTATTTTCTCTCATTTCTTACTATTATGGTACTGTGTTGCTTCAGGATAACATATCCAAAAGTGTACCTTCTGAAAAAAATTTGTTGAAAATTTTTATAATTGTTTACTTTTTTTTTTTTAACCAACTGGCATCATAATGCATAACATAAAAAGTTAATACACAGCAAACAAGGGGATTACTGTTACTAAATATATGCATTCAAAATAAGGTGGAAAAATAGCCACAGATCTTTTATTTAATTAAAAGTAGAATTACTACAGTGTAGAAATACTGTGTTACAGGTAAAAGTCCTACATTCAAAATCCTACTTGAGTAAAACTACACAAGCAACAGAATTTACTCCAAAAGTAGTACCAAAAGTAGAAGTACCCATTGTATAGAATGTCATATTTCCAAATAATATATTATGGGATTATAATTATTGATGCCTTAATGTGTTCATTACCCGAATGCTGCAACTAATAAAGGTGGGGCTAATTTTGATTACTTTATACACCTGGGCAGCTTGTTTTACACTTGAAGGAGATGAGAAAGTTGGTGTATTGATAAAAGGTAAATGCAGCTAAGTGTGATAGAAACAGATTCAGCAAATAAATGAGGATGTGTAGTCACTGCAGAGGCCACTGTGAGCTCACTTTGTCATCTCTGGAGGATTTTAACATGCTTATGCACACAGGGCTTTTACCAGAACTCGTCCAAGAATACAGTGCCGTAACAATATTTGTTCATAACTCTTTACTTCCATTTCCCATTTTTGCATTATTGTACATCCATTGTTTTTTCTTCATTTGAGTTTTGACTGGTGTTCTTTTAATTACGTTATCTCATTGCACCCTCTTCTTCTGTGGTTGTATCATGACTGGAGAATTAGCACCACCATATCTCGATGAACCAACGGCCAGTATTCATATAAAAGTAGCGCATAAATTTGCCTTATCTTTTGCAAATTTTCTGAAAAGTTGACTAAACACTACAACTGTATAGAAACCCAACTGGTGATTCTGGTGCCATAAGTCCCTGCTTTGGAGGCAGTATTTTCCGGTGCACTTCATGGCAAAGTAAGCCATTGGAAACATAGCTCACTAGTCAAAAACAAACTTAATGCTAGTGCTAACTGGCAGTTTGCCAACAATGCACCTGAGGAGCTTATCTGTGAGCACAGCGCCTAATGGAGACACACGTGGAGGAGGAATGGATGGTTAGATCAAGCCTCAAGCAGCAGAAATTGCAGAGGAAGAATTAAACCGAAAACTTAGGTAGAAATTTGGTCACTCCCAAATTTGCCTTTTGCCTCCTGGAAAACAAGACATCACGATTTAATTAAATTCGGTGCTAAAATGTCCAAATTCCGCTTTATTGTTTAAGGTAAAAGGCCTTACTGTGGACTACACAGTATATATACATCTGGATTATAAAAACACAACAGCCTTGACAGGGTATCACAGGGTGTCTATGATGATCATTCTTTAATTATGTTGCTGTGTAAGTGCTGAACACAACCTGAGAGTTATTTCAAGCTGAGTCAATCCCATGCCTTCAGGCTTAACGTGGCACCCTGCCTGTCCACCCTAGCTGTCTGACCTGCTTGGGACATTTCTCACCGGGCGTGACCACGCACGTGTGGGTGTGATCGTTGTCCATGTGTCTTCATTCAAACAATCTTGCACGACTCTGTGAATGTGAGTGTTTCAAGTTTAGATGCAACCTGATTAATCTGTTCTGTGTTTCCTGTTTCATGCATGTGAATGGCTCATGCAGAGGGAGCTTGAAGCTTCACTGGCCTTTCGGTTTGTTCTGGCGTATTTTAGGTGCTGCAGAGTGGAACAGTCACTTTACACTCAGCGTTGGCAGGATGTGTGAGTCAGTGGACAGAGTGTCCTTCAGCTAGACAATCAGGGTTAAGGACCAAACTGGGAAACATCCACTTGAAATGAAATGTCATTTGTTCTTTAGCTGACCTCCCTCAAGGCAACAGCAGGGCCATGTTTGTTTTGCTGTTCCTGAAAAGCTGGGCACAGTCTATGGTAACAGGCTACTTGATTGTAATTTTGGTTACGCCACAAACTTCTTATCCCAGACATTGAACATCTGTGAGACCATGACAGTACCTCTGAAGGTGCAAACCCTTGTTGGATACCAGGTAAAAAATAACTCTAACAAGTCTACACTCACTTATTAGGTACGCCTTGGTAGTACCGGGTTGGACCCCCTTTTTATTTCTTGGTGTCATAGATTCAACAAGGTGCTGGAAACATTCCTCAGAGATTTTGGTCCACATTGACATGATAGCATCACACCATGTTCACACCAAATTCTGACCCTACCATCTGAATGTTGCAGCAGAAATCCAGACTCATCAGACCAGGCAACGTTTTTCCAATCTTCTATTGTCCAGTTTTGGTGAGCCTGTGTGAACTGTAGCCTCAGTTTCCTGTTGTTAGCTGACAGGAGTGGCACCTGGTGTGGTCTTCTGCTGCTGTAGCCCATCTGCTTCAAGGTTGGACGTGTTGTTGGTTCAGAGATGGTCTTCTGCAGACCTTGGTTGTAACCAGTGGTTATTTGAGTTACTGTTGCCTTTCTATCATCTTGAACCAGTCTGGCCATTCTCCTCTGACCTCACTCACTGGATATTTTCTCTTTTTCGGACCATCCTCTGTAAACCCTAGAGATGGTTGTGCGTCTGGCACCAACAACCATGCCATTCAAAGTCACTTAAATCACCTTTCTTCCCCATTCTGATGCTCATTTTGAACTTCAGCAGGTCGTCTTGACCATGTCTACACGCCTAAATGTATTGAGTTGCTGCCACATGATTGGCTGAATAGCTTTTTGCATGACCAAGCAGTTGAACAGGTGTACCTAATAAAGTGGTCTGTGAGTATATGTGACAAAGTCTGAGGTCCTGGGTGTGGCTTGCCCTAACCATACCGTAATCATTGTTTATTTGGCATAGCTACATTCTTTCCCCAACATTTACCGTACTGTAGTCACCATACAATTAAATAAGTTGTCACTGAATGTTAAAACAAATCTGTGGTTTTGCAGAATTGTCCAGTATCGGTGTTCCGTCTGGCATTAGGGTCTCATAATAATTTCAAAATATTTTTCTTTACCTCCATAAATTTGCCATTAAAAAGTCAGAATTCTGTAATTTTATTTGGCCTAATTTCTCAGACAGTTAGACCTAGTCAGCAGTGTGTGCACTTTTGCAGATGATAGATTGTTTTCTTTTGCAGAAAAACATCCAAATGCCCCATAGATAGAGACACACACATACACGTAAACTGTATATTTGCTATTATATCAGATCCACTATCTTGATTTGAAATATTGCTTTGTCACCCTTTAATCCAACACATTGTTTTTGTTGTGGTTCCTAATGCTCTGAATTCACCTCTCTAACTGGATTTGGTGCCAGATCAGAGTGTGCACTCAACTGTTGTGGTCATGTGATGTAACAGAGCGAAGGCTTTGCAGTTTTGCAGTCGAGCTGCTGACCATCCCCTCTTCTCATTTCTCCGTTTGTCCAACCTCACTTCCTTTTGCCTCCTCTCCTTGCATCTCAGTCATGCGAGCGGAGGAGGCAAAAAAAAAAAAACATGAGGATCTGCATCATCCTGTTTTATATGTCAAGGTTACCAAAGAGACTTTCACAAAGGATATATCTGTGCCTCCGTGCTCCTCCAGCAAGCCTCCTCTCTCCTTAAGATGCATTTAAGGAATTGAGGCATTCTTCAAGTTGGCACACTGAGATCAATTTGCAGATCACAGGCAGGAGGACGGAGGAGAGAGGAGATAAGGAGGCACAACATAGAGAAATGAGAAAAGCCCCATGAAGCTCATGCGGTGACAGTGACCTCACCCGTGATGCATTTACCTGCAGTAAGCCTGTATCAGTCTGAGTGTGATGTCTGGTTTGTGGCTGTGGCCGCTCTAACGGGATTACCCGTTCATCCCTCTCTTACCTGCTCTCTCCATCCACTCTGTCTATTCTTATACCGCTCGTACTTGAACTCTAATCTCTCCTGTGAGGGGCTGTGTGAGTGCTGAGTTATCAGGCTGATTTCCAACACCACTGGTGCGTTATGCCAAATGGTGCAAAATCCCCAAAGTGCGTCACAACCTTTCCATTTGAGATGTGATATCCAAAACATTTAAAACCAGGTGCTTAAATTGTTACAGACTTTTTGTAGTTCCACTTTGTCCACTCACCCCGAAGATAAAAGATAAATCATCTTCCTGTTTGGACTTCAGATGTGATCAGCAGAGAAGAATGTGTTCTGTAAATACAACGGGACTCTCCTGGGCTTCCAGCTCTTCTCCAACCTCTGATTTACAACAATAATATGTTCAGACAAAATGAATTCACCTGCAGAGCTGTTTTTATGGGAGAATAAGTGCTCATTGTGATTGACCCCTTTTAAGACATTTCAAAGCTAAGCTAAGCTTTGCTCAGCTCCTAAAAATCCACATAAAGATTCAGTTAAAGTGAAAAAAGAGGATAAAAAGTTAGCATTTCCATTACAGATGTGTAATTTTTCTCCCACAGAGCTGACACCGTAGACATTTAAGCAATATTTAACATTTAATAACACCAATACTGACATGTTTCCCACCAGTGTCTCCCATTATCTCTCCTCACATATATTAATAACGCTCCCTCACAACTCGACAAAAATAGTCTGAAAACAGCATGATGTATGTTGTTTTTATAACACCAAGTAAATGTTTTTACCCCAGTATGAGTCATCATTCTTTAAAGGATTAAGAGTCTCTTCACCATATCAGGCAAAAGTTTGCAATTCTTGATAGTTTACCATGCACTTTTGAATTTTGAAGTTTGGTGTTGCAGGAACTGGAGACTCCAGGACAATGGCTTCTTTCTAAAGCCTCCATGACCTGAGTGTGAGGAAAGAGGTTTCCTGTAAGGGGAGCAGCTTTCATTTTTCCTTGACCAGAAACTCTGCTTGTTGTCGCTCTGTTTTTTAATCATTCTGTTTCTTAGTCAGTAGACGTAATTGTTCACATCAGCCTATCATGACTATGGTAAACATTCAGATCAGACGTTCTCATCTGAACTCCATATTTAATGACTAAATCACTTGTGTGAGAGCTGATGTAACTGAGAAAGCCCAAATAACTTCACTGCATGAGAAGCAGGTTAGGTTGAGATGTTGTGGCATTAAATCCTATCAAAGCTGCATTCACTGAATATGTTTTGGCCACTTAGGAGTATAATATAAAAATAGGTGATACTTTAAATGGCATTTTATCAAACAGTTGCCAATTTATACACTCATTTAGCAACATATTGAGGCCAGTCTCACTCCAAAGTCGCTGAAATCCGGCGCTTGGGCAGTGACTTGTGGCATGAGAAACCAACTAAGAAAGGCGTCCTTTAAGGTTGATAAGATTCACGACCAGTTGCCGTTTTAGTTGAACGGCACCTGATGGCGTCAGGGGGAAACGCAGTGGGACAAGACAAAAGTTAAGGCAGAGAAAGTCCAATTAGGGCGGACAGGAGGGGTGCTGGATGGGTCCAACAAACTATGACCTTCACCCGAGAGAGTGGTGTTCACGTCCCTTAAGATTGTAAAGCCAATTGGTTTTTGTTTACATATAGGATTAATTTGGAGTTGTGTTTCTGTCCACCTGACAAATGTCCAACATTCACTCTCCTTTTAGCTCTGTTTTGGTCTCCACAGACTTCAGAGGGAAATCTAACTCTTTCTCTAAATGCTGCACTCTGGGCTGCAAAACCAAAACCATTAAACAAAAGAGGCTAAAAGTCTCCGTAAAGCTGAGGGGAACTGCAGTGTGGGCGATGATTCTCTGTGGACTTGTCACTGCAACATTTTTAACATTACACATAATCATTTGATTGGCTCATGAGGTCCCTTATATCTGGCCTTTTCATGTTCCATCAAAATAATTCCCTTTTTTTTTTGCAGAAAACACAAACCTGGCATCTTGGTGCAGACCTCATTGGCACAGACCTCATTGGCACAGACCTCACAACGTGTGCAACTAAAATGACAGGAATGTCTGAGATGGTTAAAAATAACCGAAGGGCCAATTCTGCAGCACCTTCACACTGTTGTTGTTTTTGTTCCTTTGTCGGCCATGAAATCCCTCCATTACGATTAATATCTGTCTGGAAAACTAAACAAGTTATTTTGTCCTCTCTTTCACTTCATTACCTCAGAATTGTTCTTTCAGTTAACATCGCTAACTAGAAAACATAAATAACTTGTCTTCACTTTTGCCATTTCCATCCTCTCCTTTCTCAGAATCTGCCCCCAAGGCATTCGGCATCCCCCTCTCCCAGGTCATCGCCAATGACCGGGCCTACAAGATTCGGCAGGACGCCCTGAAGGAGAGCAGGCGAGACTGTCTGGACCTGGAGGCCAGCATCCTGCGCTTCAGGGCCGAGAAGAGGCAGTTCTTCAACGGGAACAAGCCGCTGGTCAGCTCCTCTTCGATCACAGGAGGAGGTCCCAGCTCGCCATCAGCTAATTCGGTGGCACCGGCGCCCATATTTGAGACCCAGAACAAACCAATGTCGCCTACGTTTCTGGATAACACCGGCCGAGGACAGAGGAGGGTGAGACGGCTGTCTGAGTGATTAGATAAATATGTTTGCTGACTGTTGTAGGGTACTTTCTTGGTATCCTAACTTTTTTATTTATTCAAAGAGTTTTATAAACCATGATTTTGATTCTAAAACCATGTGGTATGAATACAAGGACAAAATTGAGTAAAAAAAAAATCTGGGAAGTCAATTAGCCAAAACAACAATGCATAGTTACTACATATTTGTTCTACTTTTGCTGCAACTGTGGTTTTTTTTATTAATTCATGTTTAAAAATAATACAGATATTTAGTCCTAATTAGCCTTCCATTTGTGGAACTGTAGTGGACAACAAAGTCTTATGCATTTAGTTATTGATTTTTATGAGGATTTCAAGAATAATATAATCTATAAACACATCTTTTAAGACAGAAATGATGGTATGAACACATTCATGCAGATTTCAGTGTCTTTACCACCATTTTAACACTAGAACTGATGGATAAGGAACCTTGACCTTGACATTTAGTTCTACCTCTCTTCTCTCGCCAAGTGCAATATAGCAGTCTTAAAATCCTTCCCTGTTTTTGCCAAATCCCACAATGAATCAAGCAATGGGAATTTTGTTTTTGTCTATTTTTATGAGATTAACTCAAGGGATGAAAATTCTGATAATCGCTGATGTAAAAAAAGGCAGTGCAGGTGTTGTTGTGGCAGGTTCAGTGTCCTCTGGGGTGAGAATAGCGTGTATGCATGCTTACGCGTGTGTGTACAGCTCGCTAATCTCTCTAACTGCATATCCAGCTGTAAACATTTTCTCACCAAATTCTTCTATTTGTTTTCACAGTTGTCTATGTTTGTACTAAAAAACGCTGTGTTTGGGTTGTGTGTGTTTTCATATGTGTGAACACCTCTGCTTGAGGCTGTCACACCCTGTAATCCTCTCCACGCTGATCTAGAAACAGTCGTTATGTTAAGCACGTAATGAGTATTATTACAGTTACGGAGCACAGTAATTGAGCCTCAACCAGCCATCAAGTACAACTCGTAAGAATCAGTCACTGCGGTAAACAGCACACACACACAGCTCTGCCTGAATGGATGTGTGAATATGTGGTAGAAGATAGACAGACAGAAATAATAATGTGGAACTGCATTAAAGAGCTGCAATCAACGATAATCTACATTATTAATTACTGTAGTAAAAATATTGTACCAAAAAGACTGTACCACTTGAAATAGTGGTGGAAGTACTCAGATCTTTCATTAGCCTACGGTAAAAGTGGCATCACCAAAGCATAGACCGTATAAAATAATGGACGTATATCCATCATAGCATCACCCATGGGTGATTGGACTCCCATTCTGAAGCCTCGAGTTAGGCGTTTTGGCTGTTGCCATCTTAGATTTTTGGAGCCAAAAGTGACCATATTTGGATTTGTGGAGTGCGGAGATAACCCTAATGCTATCTGCTAGCTTGGTAAGCACAGTGCATTAACAGCAAACTGTGATAAAGCTAATGCTAATTTTCACTAGCGAAAAACAGGCTTAAAACTATCAAAACGAAATATACCCACCAGAAAAAAACTGCCAACTTTTTGACAGGCAATGCCACCTGTCAATCAAAGTGGCCACGCCTTCAATTTCGCATAACTTTAAGCCTTAATAACATTTAAATGGGAGAGTTACATAAAAATTTATCCGCTTAAGTCGTCATGAATATTGAAATTAGCTAGAGACCAAAACCGTTTTTTGTACCAGGCTGTAAACATGTTTATTTCTGCTGTAAAGTCTGGCATTTTAACATGGAGGTCTATGGAGATTGACTTGCTCTTGGAGTCAGCCTCAAGTGGCCATTCAAGGAACTGCACTTATTGGCACTTCTGTGTTTGCTTCATTTTTCAGCCCTGGAGGTCGTTGCTTCGACCACAGGAGAAATACTCTTTAACAAGTAAAAGTCCTGCATTCAAAATATATCTTATTTTATTTTAATTAACCTTTTTTAACCAGAAAAATCTATTTTTTCAAGAGTGTCCTGGCCAAGACAGGCAGCAACATAAGTTAGACAACAACATAGAGAAAGTAAGAAAGAAATTAACTAAAGCACCAAGAGTAAAAATAATCATTATGCAGAATTGCGCATTTCAGAATAAAAAAAAAAAAGATATATGTAATATTATTGGATTACAATCATCGATGCATTAATGTCTACATCACTTTAATGTTGCGGCTGCATGTTTAAACTTTCAATCCAGCTGGGTATCTTAATCTATACTTCAACATTTAATTAATTTATTTATCTGAATCTGCAAAGTTACTAGTTATACTTTATATTTTGTGCTTACTTTGTAATGTCAATAAGATAAGAGCTACTGTAACCAGCTGCCACTCTTGTGGCGCCACCTTGATAAAAACTTTATACACTTTGTGAAGGGTAAAATTTATGGCAGAGCTGTTGTATTGAATTGCAACAGATTGTACAAGTGTACCTAATAAAGTGGCTACTGAATATAAGTGCATTTTTAAACCTTATAAATATTTCCAAGAAAAATTCCCACTTTGTGGCTTTACATTGTGCAGCAAGCTACTGTATATGAAACTGCCTGATGTAAAGTAAAGCTTAAAGTATAACTCTTTGTACTGATAGATGTTTCTCTACAGTGATTATCAGAAGTTGCTGTTTAGTGGAAAGATAGAACAGAGTGAGAAAGATAAAGATACAGTTTTCTCATCCATATCAACCTAAATGGGACTCTGACTCTCCCCCTTACAGCTGTCTGCACTGTAGCAGCTCACTGTTTACATATTTGAAGACACACACACACACACACACACACACACACTTGGCTGGAGAACTTCTGCGCCATGTCCCGTGCAGTGACAGATAGCGTACACAGAGGGAGTAAAGGTTGAAATTAATGGCAGGGACAAGATGGATAGTTGAAGAGAAGAACGCTTGGAGGGAAAAGCTGCTGTTAGGACATTTTAAATTATTATTATTATATATTTTTTTCCACCTATACACTCAGATTGGAGCAATGAAGCAGTCAGGCCTCCTTTACTTGGACTAGCTTGGTGGAGGTTACATAAACTGTGTCAGAAAACAGTGCAACCTCCCTACATCCAAGATGACGTC
The DNA here is from genome assembly GCF_006386435.1 of Epinephelus moara. Taxonomy (NCBI): domain Eukaryota; kingdom Metazoa; phylum Chordata; class Actinopteri; order Perciformes; family Serranidae; genus Epinephelus; species Epinephelus moara. The sequence continues at coordinate 17,746,010 of NC_065522.1, forward strand.
TTTAACTGTCTTATTTTCTCTGACCAACAGTCCAAATACCAAAAACATTGTTGAAGTATTACGTATGACAAAGAAAATAATCTTTCCAATTTTAGAAGCTAAAAAGAGAGACAATGTCTCATATTTTTGCCTGTCACATAACTCAGTGGTACCCTGTGGAGTATAAACATACTGGATTGGGATACAGCAGCTATGTTGGAAGTTTCTAGGTAAGAAAAATAATTTTTAATCATAAATGGAGCCATAAAAGCAGATTACAGTGATATTAAGTGACTTTAAAGTTCATTTAAGATGAATGAAATCAATGTATTTTGTTTAAGTCAGACTTCCATTCCCTCAAGAATGCCAGGTTTTCTAAAATACTCACATTCTCAGTTTTAGAGGCTTAAAAAGAGACAACACTTGCCCTGTGAGGCAAATTGTGATTTGTGATATTGGGCTTTATAAATAAAATTGATTGATTGATTGATTGCACCCTTTACACAATAAAGATCCATAAAGATCCATTTGGTTTCCAGACTGAAGTGTGCTGTTGGAAATTCCTCCAACACTTGACGTTCCTCCAGAAACGATCTGCTGCAGGCCATTGACAAGTGATTTATATTTCTGTGGTATTCAGTGTCTCATATTTACCGGAATGGCAACGTCAGGATGAATGATAGAAACTGACTCGTCTGTTCTTTTGGCTTCTTCTTCTCCTGACATCCATCTTAAAATGGTCTTTCCATTTTCTCCTGTCAGTGATTCATTCTGGGTATCTCTTTTCTTTCTCTACTCTAGCATTATGACAGAATGGTTTTTTTTCTCCATTTAAAGCTGCACCAATCAATACAGAGTGATGGAGATATATCGACCGTAGAGATGTCTGCCTTCTTTTCCATTCTGTTATAATGGAACTAGATGGCACTCAGCTTGTGTTGCTCAAAGCACCAAAACAATACTTTTAAAAAACTCAATAGCAATGTCTCTTTCCAGAAATCATGACCTGGTTACTTAAGATAATCCACAGACCTTGTTGTGAGCGCTTTCGTGTAGGAACTTTTTTCTTACTTACAAACTACACCCACCAACTGTAACATGGCACAGAAGGAAGTGTGCATCTGCTCATGGTCGAGAGGCTCTTGCTCGGGACAGCAAGAGATGTCAACATTAATGGCGTCCATCTCGGCTGAGCTGTAAAGTTAGTTAGCTCAGCGGTGCTAAGAGATATACTTGCTTATAACTATGTCGTGTGTACATGACAGCTGCCACGTGTCACCTGCGTCCGTACATGCTCAGAAATAAATGCAACATGTCTGCAAGATAAAATACACATATGAAAGGTCAGGGCAGTGTTGGCAGCTGAGAAAGGAACTCACTACTGGCAAGATCTGCTCTAGATATACCATCCATGCTGATCCCAGAATTAACAATACAGTAACTCCTCGAGTATTACCAAGTCTATCGTTTACATTATGCAAATCAGGAAGTTCTAAATGGTGTAAGACCTTTGGTGTGCCATCTAGTTGAATCCTATTGTAACAACCATCATACATCGTAGGGGTGTAAATCACCAGTTTCATCATGATACGATATTTTATGGATTCGTTGGACAACAATACAACATTTGCCGATATCACAAAGCCTGTCACAATACAATTTTGATTCGATGTGATTCGGGGGCCTGCGATCGATAAGGGACGATGTTATCTGCCCATTTATCACGATCGGTTACAGAGGAAGCTGCCACCCCTTTCTTTTTTGCTCTTGGCCATAAAAGATAAAAACACATAAATAATGTAAGTTATTGTAACTGTACAGTAAATTTTACTTTAAAACCCAAAGTGGATGTTTGACCCAAAACATGATCTTTTGAGGACTTGAGGACTGTCTAGCTTAAAGCCCTGAAGGCAAAATTCTTCCAACAGCCATAAAACATGAATTAACAGCAAGATCTTTTAACAGATGTATTAGATTCAGCTCAGTAACAACTGTCAAGGTTCATGGACAAAACAATACTTTTTAGCCAGTCACTCATTATCAGCTTAGCTATAAGCTGTTAGCATGTTGACATTGCATAAATTAGCCTAGCTGCTAGCAGACTTTTTTCCCTCTTCTCACAGCGTAACGAATATGTGAATAATCCCGTTTATGAAGCGCTGGTTGTTTACGCAAAAGCAAAGTTCAGAAGCAAGTATATCTTCGACCTCACGGATGGCGGTTGTAGTATGGTAGAAAGAAAATAGATCTACGTGAAACTAGTCACAACAAGGTCTGAAGATTATCTTGAGTAACCGGGTCATGAACTAGGAGAGTAGGCAGACATCTCTACGGACAATATCTCCAACACCTGGCACCTTTTTTTTATTTTAGGGTGAACTGTCCCTTTAAGTAAATGCTTGTAGTGATGAACCAAGACAGATACATACAGCTCCCCTCAACTGTTGCAGCAAAAGTACAGAATATTATAATCAAAATGTACATAAAGTATTAAAAGTAAAAGTAACTATATAGCTAGTTTTAATTACATTATATGAAGTTAGGTAGTTTCGTCCAGTGGTTCCCAACCTTGGAGTCGGGCCCTTCCAAAGGGTCACAAAATAAATCTGAGGGGCCTTGAGATGATTAATGGAAAATAAGAAAAAAAAAGGTTTTGCAACACAAATCTGAAAAGTTATTTAAATTAAACTACTGTTAAATAAATGTAGTGGAGCAGAAAGTACGATATATTTCTGTGAAGTGAATTTTAAAGTAGCACAAAAAGGAAATACTTAAGTACATGTACCTCAAACTTGTCCTCAAGTACACTACTTGAGTAAAAGTACTTAGTTACATTCAGTCCTCTCTCCCCCTCCCTGCAGGGCGGTCTGTCAGTGGACTCCATCTCCGACCTCGTAGAGAGCCAGTCTCGCCTGCTGGAGGCGCTGCAGCTCTCCCACCCGGCCGAGCTGGAGCTGAAAAAGTCACCAGGTGGCAGCAGCTCGTCAGAGAAAAGGACCCAGACCAAGCTCAGCCTCAACCCCATCTACAGACAGGTGCCCCGGGTGGTGGAGAGGTGCTGCAATCACATCGAGACCTACGGTGAGACACAGACTGTATCACAGTTGTGCCATTTGGAGTCCCTAAATGTAACAAACTCTTTAAACTTGAAGCCAATGTAGACATCTGGGTTAAAGAACATTCATTAATGCATCCACACTGAAGCCTGAGAGACCATGTAAATGTAGATACATGCAACTTGATGAGACTATTTGTTGCTCCATTTTGTGTCCCCAGGTCTTCAGACTGTGGGAATTTTCCGAGTTGGTAGCTCCAAGAAGAGAGTGAGACAGGTGAGGATGTTTTCTGTTCATCCACATGCTTTTTTGTTATTTTAACCACATAAAAAACAATCTGGATAAAATGTTTTATAACTTTGTCTTAGGACTCCCTAAAACTGCCCTATATAATGCTACTCATACTCAGACACTGCCCCGTGCTTCCTGTCAATCTTCACTATGCACTGGAAAGAAAAAAAACGATCTTCAAGTGAAAAGCTGACGATGTGTGATATCCTGTTTTGGAGAAATCGTGCCTACTGGGGGAAATTGACTCCTGTTTAACCTCTGTGTTTTTTTTTGTCTTTTCCTATGTGTCTCTTCACTTTTTAATTTCTATCTTGGGGTTCATTTGTCCTCTCTGTGTGCTCCTCAGCTGCTTGAGGACTTTGACATGGGGGTGGACGTCCAACTGGATGAGGAGCAAAGCGTCCATGACGTGGCGGCACTGCTCAAAGAGTTTCTCAGAGACATCCCTGATCCTCTGCTGACCAGAGAGCTCTACCCGGCCTTCCTGCACGCCACCTGTAAGCACACACACTCGCACGCATAGTGTAAACAGCAGAAACAGCTGCAAATCAAACTAAATCTTGTGTGTGCCTCCTGTAGTGCTGAGGGGAGCGGACCAGCTTCAGTACCTGCAGCACCTCCTCTACCTGCTGCCTCCCTGTAACTGCGACACTCTGCTGCGACTCCTCAGCCTGTTACACACAGTGCAGAGCTTCGCCCAGGACAGCATAGGAACAAATGACGAGGAGGTAGGGTTGCTGACTGCTCATGATGAAAGACAAATGTCATACAATACACATCAGAGGGTCTAACAATAACATGCTATTTAGTTGCATCATGGGAAGTGTAGGATCACGCTGTCTTTTAAGAGCTTTACTTAAACTAGGAACAAACGAAAGTCAGGATATCTTGGTTTATGCTGCACTGATTCTGATCATTCCTTATCTTGCTTTTTTTCTTGTGCACTAAAAACATGGAAGTTCAGCAGTTTTAGAATTTCCCAAAAGCACTTCAGAATCCGAAACATCTTTATTGCCAAGAAAGTTTTCACACATAAGAAATTTGCCTTGGTCTTTTGATTCAGAACAGAAAAAACAAGTACTCTAAATTATAAATAGAAAACAGAAATTACAAATGTGCTTCTGAAAATTTACAGTAATTTAAAGTTTTGTCATTGATATCCCAAACATGAAAATATTATTGCTATGGTACTTTAACACCATATAAACTCTAATGCTAGTCTTAGTCCTATTTTTTGTTTTGGTAGTTTTCAAATAAACTTTGTCTTTTAATCTTATTAATCAAAACACATTTGCGAAAGTACAATATTTCTACAAACTGTGAGCAGCCATGGCTGGAGACATTGCGTTTTTAGGGACACACATACGTCCCATTCTCCTGAACGCAACATCTCAATACCACCTCAAATATAGTGCAAATGTTCCCTCAGCCTCAACGACAAACTGTTTAGATTTTGAGGATCATAAGTCAAAGGCCAAGGTCATTGTGACCTCATCTGTCTCATTATCGTGAACAGGATATCCCAAGAATGGCCGGAGGGAATTTTTTCAAAAATTTGGCACAAACTTTTTCGCTCAGACTCAAGAACTCATGAACTGGATAGATTTGGTGGTTAAAGGTCAAAAGTCAAGTATTTCTTCACATTTGGCACAAACATCCACTTTGAGTCAAGGATGAACTGGTGTTAAGGTTCAAGGTCACTGTGACGTGATATCTCAAGAACATCTGGAGGGAATTCTTCGAATTTGGCACAAACGTCTACTTGGACCCAAGGATGAACTGATTAGACTCTGTGGTCTGTTGTCAATGGTCACTATGACTTTGCATCACTCTCTGTCTCATTTTATAAATTTTGTGATATTTCAAGGAGGCCTTGAGGACATTTCCTCAAATTGGACTCAAACGTCCACTTGGACTCAACAATGAACTGATCAGAATTTGGTGGTCCAAGGTCAAGATCACTGTGACCTTAGAAAACATGTTTTTTGGCCATAATTCAGGAATTCATATGCACACTATGACAACATTTCACACAAATGTTAAAAAGGATACAATGATGACATTTTATATTCAAAAGGTAAAAGGTCAACTTCACTGTGACATCATATTATTCTGCATAAAACACTTTTTTGGCTGTTACTTAACGTCATATCTCAGGAACGGAAGGGGAGACATTTGGTCAGATACTGAATCAGTGACTCTAGTCTTGGGTGCCCACTTTGAAACTGTGCTGATTGTATAGATTGTCTGTGCTGTCAGGGGGCAACTTAAAATGGAAAAAGTGTCTGGTATTTAACAAGAAAAATAGGAAAGGAAAAGTCAACAATAAATTAAATTTCAAGATAAAAGTAATTTATAGCAGAAACATATTTCCTTCTTGCCTGTCCTTTTAAACATCCATTTGCCACAGAGATTGTGACCACTGGTTGAGAGCAATTAAAAATATAACTCAAATGAACACCTGTCCTTCCTCCTCTCGTTATCCAGATCCCCGGCAACAAAATGACAGCTGCGAACCTGGCGGTGATCTTTGGGCCCAACCTGCTTCAAAGGGAAAGAGGAGGAGATATGAGCCCTCACGCGATGGGGATTGAGGACAGCACTGCAATCATCAACGTGACCCTGGTGCTCATACAGAACTACAAGAGGCTCTTCACAGTACGTCGATGATCATACTTAGCCTTCAATTGTGACATTTTTCTGGCGTCTTTTAGAAAACTAGTACCAGAGATGTTATCAGTATTAAAGGGTTTATTGGTATCTTTTAATGCAGATAGAGTTGGTTTCATAAGATGAGTCTGAGATATTTACCTCTTAACATCGGTACAATCGAAATGAATGTATAATTAAGTTTGTGGTGCTCCAAGAACTGAAAAAGTCAACTTTTTATTGGGAGTTCTTTGAATAAACAAACGATTCTCTCAAGATCCAGTCCAAACCTTTAATATGTGTGATCCAGGTTTCTGCAGAGCTGCAGCAGGAGGTCCTGATGAGTCTGATCCAGACAGACCCAGACATCATTGACTATCTGCTGCGTAGGAAACTCAGGTAACCATGACAACCAGTTAGTCAATCAAGTCCCTAAGAGTATCAGATCTACTGTCTTTTTTAAGTGTGGCAATTTTTGAGGGTTTAAACAAACTACTGATGCTACATTATATTTTCATCCCTTCTTATAGCGGCAGTCACCTGACAGTGGAGAGCAGCAGTGAGTCAGGAGGTCGTCGGGATACAGGGGCGTCTCTGGACTCTGTGGGAGCATCTAGTGGGAGTTTGTCTCCGCTGGAGCCTCCATCACCACTTTTCCCACCCGATGGCAGCGGTGGTGAGGGCAGCCTGACGAGCGAGGTCTTCCTCAACGTTCTCAAACTGAACCAGAACAGGAAGCGTCAGGAAACAAGATACGGTACGGTGCCTTTGATATCCATTATTTTTTCTAGACTTTCTGCCCTTTGAATTATATTTATTATTATCAATATTTCTGAAAATCCTGAGGCTACAAATAATCTTGCTCAGGGTCTAATTTATTTATTTATTATAGACATCAGTCCACATACAGTGACTGATGCATTGATCTGTTGTTTCACTATATTAAAGCATCTCTAAGAAGCAGCTCTAAAATTAAATGTATATGTTTGATTAAAAAAAATGGCCCACACACCAAGTATTTGGCCTTAATGTGTTATAACACAAGTGTGCTGGGATGATAAATGTGCCCACAGCACCACCTAGTTGTGACAGATAGAGAGTTGGAGAGATTGTAACAAGAGCATCAAGTTCTGATGGAGTAAATAAATGACAAATATCACACAATTTCCTCCTGCAAAACTGACCATATTTTGCTTGTGTCATAGTCCTTTGTTTTCCCCAGTTTGTGTGGAACTTCAATCTTGAAATTTAAAGTTTTAAATGAGTCATCTACTTTTTAAAATAATATATAAAAGGATCAAGAGGCTTGCTCGAGGATCAATTTCTCAGCATCTTTTCCATTTAGAAATGGTCGTACCTTAGATATGTTTCTGGGGTGAAAAAATAATGTTGTGAACATCAAGGAAGGGCCATGTGCAGCCCCACTCCCCCATCCCCAAACCGAAACCTGAACCCCTTGACAACATTACTGGTTTGAACCCCGTCCTCTTGTCAATCCTCCAGGTGACGCCCCTTCAGGTAAATCCATCCGCCACATGCGTCAGTTCCACTCCCACCACAACCTGCTCAGCCTGGCGCAGCCCTCCTTGTCCTCTAGAGGCCACGGTCAGGACCACGACTCCCAGGACCGCAGCAGGGGCCCGCTGGGCTCTGCACTGAGCTTCACACTGGCAGGCGTCAGCAGTGGCAGCTGCTCCAGTCTGACCGGGTCAACAGAGAACAGTATCTGGGTGAGACAGACGCCGCAGGAGGAGAGCAAACCGTCACCGGCCTCTAATTTCTGGGACTTCTTTACGGGGAAAGGGTCGAGCTCGGAGACGATGGTATGATGAAGGGTGAGAAGAGGAGGAACATGAAGGGAAGGAGTGTGTGTGAGTGTGTGTGTGTGTGTGTGTGTGTGTGTGTGTGTGTGTGTGTGTGTGTGCTTGTGCTGATGCTGTCAGAGGTCAGAAATCCCCCCAAAAAGTCGTCAGATTTCCTGTTACATTTGCAACAGCCACACGTGCTGATTTAAAAGGATGTTAAGATCCAATAATATTAAAAATCTAAAAGTGTATTTCTAGTGATACAGAAGTGATAACATAAATCCTCTGCAGCACTTCCATGATCCTAATATCTCCATTGAATTCTCAAAACCTACCTGACCTTACGACTTTAAGGGAGCATGTTGTTGAAGATCTACCCTGATGGAAGTTGGTATTTTCTGGCATCTCTGGAATGCAGCACGTGTATGAATGTATAGTTGGGACACAGAAGAGGAAGGACATTTTGGAAAAACGCATCAAAAACTTTTTTCTTTTTTTTAAAAAGACATTGGATTTGTGACAGAAATTGTTGCAAACTTTTAAGTACGGCTCACTCTGACTGACGTGGAAAAAAGTAAATGAAGGAAACAAGACTGACGAACTCTGTTTATGAGATTATATGAAAGTGGATGCAGTAACAATTGTGATGTACATATTGTGTACATGATGTATTCATAATTTTACACACACAACTCTTGTCTTTACTGCGTAGAACTATGTTACTATGTGTAGCTGCATGGACTCTACTAACACTTCTTTATCTGATACCTATACTGATATCATACCAGACTGTTTTTTGTTGTTTTCCTGTAACCTGCAATAAGCTACATTTACTATCAATGTAATGTACAATTCAGCTAACATTCAGCTAGCATCCAAAAAACCTTACTATGACTCTGCAAAACAAAAAATAAACATATTAAAGCCAGAACTTTGCTAAATGTATTTATAGATAGACATCAGTTAAGTTTATTTTAACACCATTTACGTTGCTGTATTTTAACATGTGGTAATGTCATTTATATTGAAATACAGTCAGTAAAATGGAGTTGAAATATCAGTCATACATAAACTAGATGTCTACAAGGGTTTAAGGTTTATACCAAAGTCATCTGTTTTAAGGAGAAATATTTTGACCTGCAAACCACCACATCACTGCTTATTAAGAAAGTGCATCTATGTTAGTTTAAGCTAACAGTTATTTTCATTATCAGTCAATTTATCAATTTATAGTTTCAAAAAAATTTGAAAATGAATGATGAAAATGAAATTTTTTTTGCTTTATAAATTACTTATTAACAATCAATTATCAATAGTTTATCAACTGACGGGCATTTAATCTGTTTTTGACACACGTGTAAACCTGCTCATCGTCGACAAACAAGACAATCGAGTCAAACACTAAATCGGGTGTGTACAGGCACTTTTTGTCATCTCTCAAAATTTAAAATTTCAATGTTAACATCAGGACATTCCCCTCAAAGAGCCCACAAAGTGTTAAATACCTTATCTTAGTGGTTCCCAACTGGTGGGTTGCAGTCCAAAAATGAGTCGTGGGTCCATTCTGAATGGACCCCAGGTGATCTTGAACTAATGACTAAGGGGAAATCTGGACCCCGTGGCTGGACCAGTTGGGAACCCCTGCCTTATATCATATGCAAACAGTATATATAAAGCCTGAGTTTAAAGCACAGTACCATGTTTGCTGTATTTTAAGGAGCTCTGCAACAGGACCTATTCACTCCAGAAATATGAACTTTGGAGAATCCAGACCAAGAATTTGGACACAACAGTTATGATGGAAACACGTTGATACACTTGGAATCTGTTATCAATCACATAAAAACACAGATGTTCACCAGCTGACAAATTTCTGAGCACACAAACAGCTGCGCATTCCACTACGCACTGATGTGGTGATTTGCAACCAAGTCAAATTATCAAACCTGGGCCAGAGTTGATTGATATGTTAATGTTTTATGTCTAGGTCAGACGTTTCGCATCACCTTGTCTCCTAGGGCTTCAGTACAGTGTCTTCTTATGACCCCTTACCCAAAAGCTGCTCACACATTTTGAATTCTAACCTCCAGACTTCTTGGCATTTCTCAGAGGTCAGATGCTGCATTCAAATCTCATGAGTCACAGTAACGACCATTACCGTCTTTTCAGTTGCATCTATGTCAATATCCAAGTCAAGATTGCAACTGGGATATTCAAATTTTTCTGAAAGATCCCGATAAAATTGGCTTGATTTCTTTTAAAAACACGGGAGGGCCCAAAAGAAGGCCATGAGCAATGAAAGGAAAAACGACCCAAAAAAAAAATAAAAAAGAGTGCTTAAAAATTATAATAATTCTGTAAGATAATTTTAGAATTTGAAAATAATTATAAATACAGTTTTCCCTAGCTTTTTTCTTTTCCTCTATTTTTTTCAATATAATTTTCTAAATTCTAAAATGTTTTGCAATTTGTGGGACATTTCTCACCATGGTAAACTTTACAATCAAATTTCTACCATTTCTACTATGAATTCAATATTATGTGACTGCGACATAAACTTGTTCAGTATTTCACAAGGTAAAAGCAACAATAAAAAAGTAAAATAAAAAAAATTATGTTATTTTCTCCAGTAGAACTTGTTTATGCCTCAAAGAAATAAAGGTCTTTCATTGTTTAAAGTGCTCTGAAACATTTAAAATTGAACATCCACAATTACAAACTGCAGACTGTGCAATTCCACCTCCTTTGGAAGACAGCATTGTATGGTTGAAACTAAATTTGACCTTTTGTTACCAAGGTCAAGAATGAATTATTTCTTATCAAGCCAGTCATCTTGGGGACCTCTGATCTAGGCTGTTCCAACAACTCTCCAATACCCATATTTCAGTGTAAAGCAGTACTTGAAATACTGTTGAAACAATGGCTATATGTCTAAAAACCTTCAACCTGTCAACCAAATTTTGCCCTGGACGTCTAGAGATCTCTCCACCTGAATCTGAATACCTTTAACGAATGTGGAGGCATAAATATCTGTTTGTCATATTGTCATAGAGTGTAGTTGCCTTTCTGTAACCACAGGAGGGCGACATTCTCCACATAAGTGCAACCTTTAACTCTCTCATTGCTTTTCCTATTATCCACAGACTCATATAATGTTGGTCAGATATGTAGATTAAATGTATTAGGTTTGGGGAGTAGTGCCACACAACTAGAAACTGTAAAGATGTTTTTGTTTTTTGGCCTCGTTGTAGAAATCCATGTTTCCATTGTTTGTACAGAGCTGTTCCTACATCCTCACATTGTATTTCTTCACCATAAATGCAGAAGTTGTACTGAGTCCGTCCTTCACCTCTGCAGGTGGATTTATCATCTTCTCTTTTGGATTCCTTTAGGAGAAAACAAGATGTATTGTCTTTTTGTCTGTTTTTTCTATATCGCTGTAAAATCCATCAAGACCTAAACCAGAGAATGTACCACATACCTGCAGAAAATTAAATGTCAAACTGCCTCTCAGTGTCATTGCTTATTGTGAAATGTCCCAGGAGAGAAAATGGATAAATGTTCTGAGATAGTGCGCTGAACAGAATAATCAGTTTTTAGGAGTTTTGGGTCAGACTTTTGGCAGCGCAAAAAGCATTTAAAAAGCAATAATGTGAGTCAGGAGATGAGAAAGCCCTCAGAGTGAAGATGATCTCACACTGAATTTGTGGACGGAGAGCTTTCTCATCCTGCTGCGAATTTGGATTTCCATGTCTGGCATATGGTAAAAATGCAAAGACATATGTCTGTATAATCGTCTGTGATATGGACCCTTGTTTTCAGTCTCTTTAAATGTATTTAGCATCATTTACCTTAGAGCAGTATTTCAAGACTGGAGACAACATCACCTCAGAATTCTTCACTGGTAAGTTCACACTGTGTCTACGTTAACTCAAAGCAGTAGCTCATTGTTATTTTGCTTGTGACCCCTTAAAATGGAGCAAAGTTTATACATTGTTTTACTTAAGGGTTTTTAAAGGGACTAATGAGAAGATTTTCTAGTATTTAACTAGAAGACACCAAGTATACAGAAATGTGAGGGGAAAAAAATATAAAAATTGTGTTATTTCGATTATAATTTTCGACAGCAGTTTACAAAGCAAAACATAAAACATGATAAGCAAAGAAATTTCTCCTGCTGTTCAATTTTTTTTCACAATTTTAAGAACTTTGTAGAACATTTTGGCAGAGATTAAGTGTACATATAAGAGCCACATGTCAGGGAGACTTAAAGGGATGAAGGAGACAGAAGAAAAAAAAAAGATAGAATAGCAGTCAATTAGGTTTGCTTGACTAAACATCAGGAAGGCATTTTTGATTACACATAGCATACTATGACATTTTCATGTTTTAGGAAATGTTAAACTGACTCACATCATGATGTGACACATGATTTTTCATGATTTTTGATAACATTCTATACTATGACTTTTTTTCATGGTTTTGAGGACATGCTATACTAAGATGTTTTTTCAAGGTTTTGGATGAAATACAAGACTAGGACTACTTCTTCATGTTTTTGGCAACATACTTTAATGTTTTTTAACAATTTTTGTAGAAATACTATACTATGACGAGTTCTCATGGTTTTTGACAACATACTATACTATGACTTTTTTTCATGATTTTTTTCGACAAACTATACCATGATTATTTTCAGTGATTACTGACGACATATTATACTGTGACTATTTTTCAGCGTTGTGGACGACATGCTATACTGTGACTTTGTTATGCAATTTTGAGCAACATGCTATACTATGACCTTTAATGCAATTTTAAACGACATACTATACTGTGACTTTTTTATGCAATTTTGAGCAACGTTCTACACTATGACCTTTTAATGCAATTTTGAGAAACATGCTATACTATGACTTCATTATGCAATTTTGAGCAACATGCTATACTATGACCTTTTATTGCAATTTTAAACGACATACTATACTATGACTTTTTTATGCAATTTTGAGCAACATGCTATACTATGACCTTTTATTGCAATTTTAAATGACATACTATACTATACTATGACTTTTTTATGCAATTTTGAGCAACATGCTATACTATGACTTTTTTATGCAATTTTGAACAACATGCTATACTATGACTTTTTATGCAATTTTAAATGACATACTATACTATGACTTTTTTATGCAATTTGGAGCAAAGTTCTATACTATGACTTTTTTATGCAATTTGGAGCAACATGTTATACTATGACTTTTTTATGCAATTTTGAACGACATGCTATACTATGACGTTTTTATGCAATTTTCAACGGCATGTTATACTATGACTTTTTAATGCAATTTTAAATGACATACTATACTATGACTTTTTTATGCAATTTGGAGCAAAGTGCTATACTATGACTTTTTTATGCAATTTTGAACGGCATGTTATACTATGACTTTTTAATGCAATTTTAAATGACATACTATACTATGACTTTTTTATGCAATTTGGAGCAACATGTTATACTTTGACTTTTTTATGCAATTTTGAACGACATGCTATACTATGACGTTTTTATGCAATTTTGAACGACATACTATACTATGACATTTTTATGCAATTTTGAACGGCATGTTATACTATGACTTTTTTTATGAAATTTTGAACGACATACTATACTATGACTTTTTTATGCAATTTTGAGAAACATGCTACACTATGACTTTTTTATGCAATTTTGAGAAACATGCTATACTATGACGTTTTTATGCAATTTTGAACGGCATGCTATACTATGACTTTTTTATACAATTTTGAGCAACAGGCTATACTATGACTTTTTTATGCAATTTTAAGCAACATGCTATACTATGACTTTTTATGTAATTTTGAAAGGCATGTTATACTATGACTTTTTTTATGAAATTTTGAACGACATGCTATACTGTGACTTTTTTATGCAATTTTGAGAAACATGCTATACTATGATGTTTTTATGCAATTTTGAACGGCATGCTATACTATGACTTTTTGTGCAATTTTGAGCAACATCCTATACTATGACTTTTTGTGCAATTTTGAGCAACATCCTATACTATGACTTTTTGTGCAATTTTAAACGACATACTATACTATGACTTTTTTATACAATTTTGAGCAACATGCTATACTATGACTTTTTTTTATGAAATTTTGAACGACATGCTATACTTTGACGTTTTTATGCAATTTTGAACGTCATGCTATACTATGACCTTTTAATGCAATTTTGAACGACATGCTAAACTATGACTTTTTTATGAAATTTGGAGTAACATGCTATACTATGACGTTTTTATGCAATTTTAGAGGACATACTATACCATGACTTTTTTATGCAGATTTGAAAGACAAACTATACTCTGATGTTTTTATGCCATTTTGAACAACATGCTATACTATGACTTTTTTGTGCAATTTTAAAGGACATACTATACCATGACTTTTTTATGCAGATTTGAAAGACAAACTATACTCTGATGTTTTTATGCAATTTTGAACGACAAGCTATACTATGGCTTTTTTATTCAATTTTAAACGACATGCTATACTATGACTTTTTTATGCAGTTTTGAACGACATGCTATACTATGACTTTTTTGTGCAACATTGAACGATATGCTATACTGTGACTTTTTTATGCAGTTTTGAAAGACATGCCATACTAGGACCTTTTCATGCAATTTTAAACGACATACTATACTATGACTTTTTCATGCAATTTTAAACAACATGCTATACTATGACTTTTTCATGCAATTTTAAAGGACATACTATACCATGACTTTTTTATGCAGATTTGAAAGACAAACTATACTCTGATGTTTTTATGCCATTTTGAACGACATGCTATACTATGACTTTTTTATGAAATTTTGAACGTCATGCTATACTATGATCTTTTAATGCAATTTTGAACGACATACTATACTATGACTTTTTTATGCAATTTTCAGCAACATGCTCTACTATGACTTTTTTATACAATTTTGAGCGACATGCTATACTATGACCTTTTAGTGCAATTTTGAACGACATGCTATACTATGACTTTTTTATGCAATTTTGAGCAAGATGCTATACTATGACGTTTTTATGCAATTTTAAACAACATGCTATACTATGAGCTTTTTATGCAATTTTAAACAACATGCTATACTATGAGCTTTTTATGCAATTTTAAACGACATGCTATACTATGATGTTATTACGCAATTTTGAGCAACATGCGATACTATGACTTTTTTATACAATTTTGAGCAACATGCTATACTATGACTCTTTTATGCAATTTTAAACAACATGTTATACTATGACCTTTTTATTCAATTTTGAGCAACATGCTACACTATGACTTTTTTGTGCAATTTTAAACAACATACTATACTATGACTTTTTTATGCAGTTTAGAGTAACATGCTATACTATGACGTTTTCACGCAATTTTGAGCAACATGCTATACTATGACTTTTTTATGCAATTTTCAGCAACATGCTATACTATGACTTTTTTATACAATTTTGAGAAACATGCTATACTCTGACTTTTTAAAGCAATTTTAAACAACATCCTATACTATGACCTTTTTATGCAATTTTGAGCA